>NW_025766668.1:0-26840 GCF_003918875.1 Haliotis rubra | reverse complement strand
CTACCGCCCCTAGTGTCGTAGCCTTTCTGTTACCCTAGTTACTCGCCCCCACCTTATATCGTATTGTATGACTCCACCACCCCCTAGTGTGGTAGCCTTTCCCTAGTTACTCGCCACATAGTGTGGTAGCCTAACCCAAGCTACACACCCCCTGGTTTGGTAGCCTAACCCTAGCTACTCGCCCCCTAGTGTGGTAGCCT
The DNA here is from genome assembly GCF_003918875.1 of Haliotis rubra. Classification (NCBI taxonomy): domain Eukaryota; kingdom Metazoa; phylum Mollusca; class Gastropoda; order Lepetellida; family Haliotidae; genus Haliotis; species Haliotis rubra. Next base: position 26,640 of record NW_025766668.1, on the reverse strand, counting down.
AAGTCTAGCTTCTCGCCCAGTAGTGTGGTAGCCTAACCCTACTTACTCGCCCCCAACCTTATATCGTATTGTATGTTTCCACGCCCCCTAGTCTGGTAGCCTTATCCTAGTTACTCGCCCTCACCTTATATCTTATTGTATGTCTCCACGCCCCCTAGTGTCGTAGCCTCACCCTAGTTACTCGGCCCAACCTAATATCGTATTGTATGTCTCCACGCCCCCTACTGTGGTAGTCTAACCCTAGTTACTCGCCCCCACCTTATATCGTATTGTATGTCTCCACGCCCCCTAGTGTGGTTGTCTTACCCTAGTTACTCGCCCCCACCTTATATCGTATTGTATGTCTCAACGCCCCCTAGTGTGGTAGGCTTACCCTAGTTACTCGACCACACCTTATAGCGTATTGTATGTCTCCACGCCCCATATTGTGGTAGCCTTTCCCTAGTTACTCGCCCCCTAGTGTGGTAGCCTAACCCTAGCTAATCGCCCCCTGGTGTGGTAGCCTAACCCTAGCTACTCGCCCACTAGTGTGGTTGCCTAACCCTAGCTACTCGCCCCCTAGTGTGGTAGCCTAACCCTAGTTCCTCGACCCCACGTTATATCGTATTGTATGTCCCAACGCCCCCTAGTGTGGTAGCCTTACCCTAGTTACTCGCCCCCAACCTTATATCGTATTGTATGTCTCCACGCCCCCTAGTGTGGTAGCCTTATCCTAGTTACTCGCCCCAACCTTTTATCGTATTGTATGCCTCCTCACCCCCTAGTGTGGTAGTCTAACACTAGTTACTCGCCCCCACCTTATATCGTATTGTATCTCTCCACGCCCCCTATTGTGGTAGCCTTACCCTAGCTTTACTCGCACCCACCTTTTAGCGTATTGTACGTCTCCACGCCCCTAGTGTCGGTAGTCTTACCCCTAGTTACTGCCCCCCACCTTTATATCAACAGACAGTATGTCCCAACGTCCCCTAGTGTGGTAGCCTTACCCTAGTTACTCGCCCCGACCTTATATCGTATTGTATATCTCCACGCCCCCTAGTGTGGTAGCCTTGCCCTAGTTACTCGCCCCCACCTTATATCGTATTGTATGTCTCCACCCCCCCTAGTGTGGTAGCCTAACCCTTGAAGTTACTGCCCCCACCTTATATATCGTATTGTATGTCTCCACGCCCCCTAGTGTGGTAGCCTTACCCTAGTTACTCGCCCCCACCTTATGTCGTATTGTATGTCTCCACGCCCCCTAGTGTCGTAGCCTTACCCTAGTTACTCGCCCCCACCTTATATCGTATTGTATGACTCCACCACCCCCTAGTGTGGTAGCCTTTCCCTAGTTACTCGCCACATAGTGTGGTGCAGAAGTTTTAACCCAAGCTACACACCCCCTGGTTTGGTAGCCTAACCCTAGCTACTCGCCCCCTAGTGTGGTAGCCTAAGTCTAGCTTCTCGCCCAGTAGTGTGGTAGCCTAACCCTACTTACTCGCCCCCAACCTTATATCGTATTGTATGTTTCCACGCCCCTAGGTCTGGTAGCCTTATCCTAGTTACTCGCCCCCACCTTATATCGTATTGTATGTCTCCACGCCCCCTAGTGTCGTAGCCTCACCCTAGTTACTCGGCCCAACCTAATATCGTATTGTATGTCTCCACGCCCCCTACTGTGGTAGTCTAACCCTAGTTACTCGCCCCCACCTTATATCGTATTGTATGTCTCCACGCCCCCTAGTGTGGTTGTTCTACCCCTAGTTACTCGCCCCCACCTTATATCGTATTGTATGTCTCAACGCCCCCAGTGTGGTAGGCTTACCCTAGTTACTTCGACTCACACCCAGCGTATTGTATGTCCTCCACGCCCCATATTGTGGTAGCCTTTCCCCTAGCTACTCGCCCCCTAGTGTGGTAGCCTAACCCCTAGCTTAATCGCCCCTCTGTGTGTGGTAGTAGCCTAACCCTAGCTACTCGCCCACTAGTGTGGTTGCCTAACCCTAGCTACTCGCCCCCTAGTGTGGTAGCCTAACCCTAGTTACTCGACCCCACGTTATATCGTATTGTATGTCCCAACGCCCCCTAGTGTGGTAGCCTTACCCTAGTTACTCGCCCCAACCTTATATCGTATTGTATGTCTCCACGCCCCCTAGTGTGGTAGCCTTATCCTAGTTACTCGCCCCAACCTTTTATCGTATTGTATGCCTCCTCACCCCCTAGTGTGGTAGTCTAACACTAGTTACTCGCCCCCACCTTATATCGTATTGTATCTCTCCACGCCCCCTATTGTGGTAGCCTTACCCTCGTTACTCGCACCCACCTTTTAGCGTATTGTACGTCTCCACGCCCCCTAGTGTCGTAGTCTTACCCTAGTTACTCGCCCCCACCTTATATCGTATTGTATGTCCCAACGTACCCTAGTGTGGTAGCCTTACCCTAGTTACTCGCCCCGACCTTATATCGTATTGTATATCTCCACGCCCCCTAGTGTGGTAGCCTTGCCCTAGTTACTCGCCCCCACCTTATATCGTATTGTATGTCTCCACGCCCCCCTAGTGTGGTAGCCTAACCCTAGTTACCTCGCCCCCACCTTATATCGTATTGTATGTCTCCACGCCCCCTAGTGTGGTAGCCTTACCCTAGTTACTCGCCCCCACCTTATGTCGTATTGTATGTCTCCACGCCCCCTAGTGTCATAGCCTTACCCTAGTTACTCGCCCCCACCTTATATCGTATTGTATGACTCCACCACCCCCTAGTGTGGTAGCCTTTCCCTAGTTACTCGCCACATAGTGTGGTAGCCTAACCCAAGCTACACACCCCCTGGTTTGGTAGCCTAACCCTAGCTACTCGCCCCCTAGTGTGGTAGCCTAAGTCTAGCTTCTCGCCCAGTAGTGTGGCAGCCTAACCCTACTTACTCGCCCCCAACCTTATATCGTATTGTATGCCTACACGCCCCCTAGTGTGGTAGAATTACCCTAGTTACTCGCCCCCACCTTATATCTTATTGTATGTTTCCACGCCCCCTAGTGTGGTATCCTAACACTAGTTACTCGACCCCACCTTATATCGTATTGTATGTCCCAACGCCCCCTAGTGTGGTAGCCTTACCCTAGTTACCTCACCTCGACCTTATATCGCTTTGTATATCTCCACGCCTAGTGTGTAGCCTTAACCTAGTTACTCTCCCCCCACCTTATATCGTATTGTATGTCCCAACGCCCCTAGTGTGTAGCCTAACCCTAGCTACTGCCCCCTAGTCTGGTAGCATAACACTAGTTCATCGCCTCACCTTATATCGCATTGATGTCCCAACGCCCCTAGTCTGGTAGTCTTTATCCTAGTTACTCGCCCCCACCTTATATCGTATTGTATGTCTCCACGCCCCCAGTGTGGTAGCCTCACCTGGCTACTTCCGGCCCCACCTAATATCGTATTGTATGTCTCCACGCCCCCACTGTGGTAGTCTAACCCTAGTTACCGCCCCACCTTATATCGTATTGTGCGTCTCACGCCCCTAGTGTGGTTGTCTTACCCTAGTTACTCGCCCCCACCTTTTATCGTATTGTATGTCTCAACGCCTCCTAGTGTGGTAGGCTTACCCTAGTTACTCGTCCACACCTTATAGCGTATTGTATGTCTCACGCCCCATATTGTAGGTAGCCTTTCTTGAAGTTATTTCGCCCCCTTAGTGTGGTAGCCTTAACCCTAGATAATCGCCCCTGGTGTGTGGTAGCTCTAACCCTAGCTACTGCCCACTAGTGTGGTTGCTCTAACCCTAGCTACTGCCCCTAGTGTGGTAGCCTAACCCTAGTTACTCGAATCCCCACGCTATATCAGACAGGCGTCCCAACGCCCCCAGTGTGGTAGCCTTACCCTAGTTACTCGCCCCCACCTTATATCGTATTGTATGTCTCCACGCCCCCTAGTGTGGGAGCCTTATCCTAGTTACTCGCCCCAACCTTTTATTGTATTGTATGCTTCCTCTCCCCAGTGTGGGTAGTCTAACACTAGTTACTCCCACCTTATATCGTATACAGACAGTCTCTCCACGCTCTCATTGTGGTAGCCTTACCCTCGTTATCGCACCCACCTTTAGCCAGCATTGTGTCTCCACGCCCCCAGTGTCGTAGTCTTGTACCCTAGTTACTGCCCCCACCTTATATCGTATTGTAGTGTCCCAACGTCCCCTATGTGGGTAGGCTTACCCTAGTTACCTCGTCCACACCTTATAGCCGCGCATTGTATGTCTCCACGCCCCATATTGTAGTAGCCTTTCCTTAGTTACTGCCCCTAGTGTGGTAGCCTAACCCTAGATAATCGCCCCTGGTGTGGTAGCCTAACCTAAGCTACTCGCCCACCAGTGTGGTTGCCTCAACCCTAGCTATCACCCCTCAGTGTGGTAGCCTAACCCTAGTTACACCGACCCCACGTTATATCAGACAGTATGTCCCAACGCCCCCAGTGTGGTAGCCTTACCCCAGTTACTCGCCCCACCTTATATCGTATTGTATGTCTCACGCCCCTAGTGTGGAGCCTATCTTAGTTACTCGCCCCAACCTTTTATTGTATTGTATGCCTCCTCACCCCCTAGTGTCGTAGTCTTACCCTAGTTACTCGCCCCCACCTTATATCGTATTGTATGTCCCAACGTCCCCTAGTGTGGTAGCCTTACCCTAGTTACTCGCCCCGACCTTATATCGTATTGTATATCTCCACGCCCCCTAGTGTGGTAGCCTTGCCCTAGTTACTCGCCCCCACCTTATATATCGTATTGTATGTCTCCACGCCCCTAGTGTGGTAGCCTAACCCTAGTTACTCGCCCCCACCTTATATCGTATTGTATGTCTCCACGCCCCTAGTGTGGTAGCCTTACCCTAGTTACTCGCCCCCACCTTATATCGTATTGTATGTCTCCACGCCCCCTAGTGTGGTAGCCTTACCCTAGTTACTCGCCCCCACCTTATAGCGTATTGTATGACTCCACCACCCCCTAGTGTGGTAGCCTTTCCCTAGTTTATCGCCACATAGTGTGGTAGCCTAACCCAAGCTACACACCCCCTGGTTTGGTAGCCTAACCCTAGCTACTCGCCCCCTAGTGTGGTAGCCTAAGCCTAGCTTCTGGCCCAGTAGTGTGGTAGCCTAACCCTACCTACTCGCCCCCAACCTTATATCGTATTGTATGCCTCCACGCCCCCTAGTGTGGTAGCCTTACCCTAGTTACTCGCCCCCAATCTTATATCGTATTGTATGTTTCCACGCCCCCTAGTGTGGTAGCCTTATCCTAGTTACTCGCCCCAACCTTTTATCGTATTGTATGCCTCCTCACCCCCTAGTGTGGTAGTCTAACACTAGTTACTCGCCCCCACCTTATATCGTATTCTATCTCTCCACGCCCCCTATTGTGGTAGCCTTACCCTCGTTACTCGCACCCACCTTTTAGCGTATTGTATGTCTCCACGCCCCCTAGTGTCGTAGTCTTACCCTAGTTACTCGCCCCCACCTTATATCGTATTGTATGTCCCAACGTACCCTAGTGTGGTAGCCTTACCCTAGTTACTCGCCCCGACCTTATATCGTATTGTATATCTCCACGCCCCCTAGTGTGGTAGCCTTGCCCTAGTTACTCGTCCACACCTTATATCGTATTGTCTGTCTCCACGCCCCATATTGTGGTAGCCTTTCCCTAGTTACTCGCCCCCTAGTGTGGTAGCCTAACCCTAGATAATCGCCCCCTGGTGTGGTAGCCTAACCCTAGCTACTCGCCAACTAGTGTGGTTGCCTAACCCTAGCTACTCGCCCCCTAGTGTGGTAGCCTAACCCTAGTTACTCGACCCCACGTTATATCGTGTTGTATGTCCCAACGTCCCCTAGTGTGGTAGCCTTACCCTAGTTACTCGCCCCGACCTTATATCGTATTGTATATCTCCACGCCCCCTAGTGGGGTAGCCTTGCCCTAGTTACTCGCCCCCACCTTATATCGTATTGTATGTCTCCACGCCCCCTAGTGTGGTAGCCTTAACCCCTAGTTACTTTCTCGCCCCACCTTATATCGTATTGTATGTCTCCCAACGCCCCTAGTGTGGTAGCCTTACCCTAGTTACTGCCCCACCTTATATCGTATTGTATGTCTCCACGCCCCCAGTGTGGTGGTGCCTACTCCTAGTTACTGCCCCCACCCTTATAGCGTATTGTATGACTCCACCACCCCCAGTGTGGTAGCCTTTCCCAGTTAATCGCCACATAGTGTGGTAGTTTAACCTGCTACACACCCCTGGTTTCGTAGCCTAACCCTAGCTACTGGCCCCCTAGTGTGGTAGCCTAAGCCTAGCTTCTGGCCCAGTAGTGTGGTAGCCTAACCCTACTTACTCGCCCCCAACCTTATATCGTATTGTATGCCTCCACGCCCCCTAGTGTGGTAGCCTTACCCTAGTTACTCGCCCCCAACCTTATATCGTATTGTATGTTTCCACGCCCCCTAGTGTGGTATCCTAACACTAGTTACTCGACACCACTTATATCGTATTGTATGTCCCAACGCCCCCTAGTGTGGTAGCCTTACCCTAGTTACTCGCCCCGACCTTATATCGTATTGTATGTCTCCACGCCCCCTAGTGTGGTAGCCTTAACCTAGTTACTCGCCCCCACCTTATATCGTATTGTATGTCTCCACGCCCCCTAGTGTGGTAGTCTAACCCCAGTTACCGCCCCCACCTTATATCGTATTGTATGTCTCCACGCCCCCTAGTGTGGTAGCCTTTTACCCTGGTTACTCGCCCCGACCTTATATCGAATCTTCGTATGACCCAACGCCCCTAGTGTGGTAGTTCTTACCTAGCTACTCGCCCCCACCTTATATCGTGTGTGTATTGTATGTCCCAACGCCCCCTAGTGTGGTAGCCTAACCCTAGCTACTCGCCCCCTAGTGTGGTAGCCTAACACTAGTTACTCGCCCCCACCTTATATCGTATTGTATGTTCCAACGCCCCCTAGTGTGGTAGCCTTACCCTAGTTACTCGCCCACACCTTATATCATATTGTATGTCTCCAAGCCCCCTAGTGTGGTAGTCTAACACTAGTTACTCGACCCCACTATATATAGTATTGTATGTCTCCACGCCCCCTAGTGTCGTAGCCTTACCCTAGTTACTCGCCCCCACCTTATAGCGTATTGTATGTCTCCACCACCCCTTAGAGTGGTAGCCTTTCCCTAGTTACTCGTCCCCTAGTGTGGTAGCCTAACCCTAGCTACACACCTCCTGGTTTGGTAGCCTAACCCTAGCTACTCGCCCCCTAGTGTGGTAGCCTAAGCCTAGCTACTCGCCCCCTAGTGTGGTAGCCTAACCCTAGTTACTCGTCCCCAACCTTATATCGTATTGTATGCCTCCACGCCCCCTAGTGTGGTAGCCTTACCCTAGTTACTCGCCCCCACCTTATAAAGCGTACTGTATGTCCCAACGCCCCCTAGTGTGGTAGTCTAACCCTAGCTACTGCCCCCAGTCTGGCAGGTAGCCTAACCCTAGTTACTCGCCCCCACCTTATATCGTATTGTATGTTTCCACGCCCCCTGGTGTGGTATCCTAACAGTAGTTACTCGACCCCACCTTATATCGTATTGTATGTCCCAACGTCCCCTAGTGTGGTAGCCCTACCCTAGTTACTCACCCCGACCTTATATCGTATTGTATGTCTCCACGCCCCCTAGTGTGGTAGCCTAACCCTAGTTACTCGCCCCCACCTTATTTCGTATTGTATGTCTCCACGCCACCTAGTGTGGTAGCCTTACCCTAGTTACTCGACCCCACCTTATATCGTATTGTATGTCTCCACGCCCCCTAGTGTGGTAGCCTTACCCTAGTTACTCGCCCCCACCTTATAGCGTATTGTATGACTCCACCACCGCCTAGTGTGGTAGCCTTTCCCTAGTTACTCGCCCCCTAGTGTGGTAGCCTAACCCAAGCTACACATCCCCTGGTTTGGTAGCCCAACCCTAGCTACTCGCCCCCTAGTGTGGTAGCCTAAGCCTAGCTACTCGCCCAGTAGTGTGGTAGCCTAACCCTACTTACTCGCCCCCAACCTTATATCGTATTGTATGCCTCCACGCCCCTAGTGTGGTAGCCTTACCCTCAGTTACTGCCCCCACCTTATATCGTATTGTTTGTCTCCACGCCCCCAGTGTGGTAGCCTTACCCTAGTTAGTTACCTGCCCCTGACCTTTAGATCGTATTGTATGTCTCCACGCCCCCTGGAGTGTGGTAGCCTTAACCTAGTTACCGCCCCACCTATATCGTATATGTCTCTCGCGCCCCTAGTGTGGTGCAGCCTTACCCTCAGTTACTCGCCCCCACCTTATATCGTATTGTAAGACCCAACGCCCCCTAGTGTGGTAGTCTTTACCCCAGCTACTGCCCCCACCTTATATCGTATTGTATGTCCGAACGCCCCCAGTGTGGTAGCTCAAACTCTAGCCACTGCCCCTAGTGTGGTAGCCTAACCCTAGTTACTGCCCCACCTTATATCATATTGTATGTCTCCACGCCACCTAGTGCGGTAGCCTTACCCTAGTTACTCGCCCCCACCTTATATCGTATTGATTGTCTCCACGCCCCCTAGTGTTGTAGCCTAACACTAGTTACTCGCCCCACCTTATATCGTATTGTATCTTCCAACGCCCCTCTAGTGTGTGGTAGCCTTACCCTAGCTACTGCCCCCACCTTATATCATATACTGTATGTCTCCAAGCCCCCTAGTGTGGCAGTTCAACCCTAAGCCTAGTTACTGACCCCACTTTATATAGTATTGTATGCCTCCACGCCCCCTAGTGTCGTAGCCTTACCCCAGTTACTCGCCCCCACCTTATAGCGTATTGTATGTCTCCACCACCCCTTAGTGTGGTAGCCTTTCCCTAGTTACTCGCCCCCTAGTGTGGTAGCCTAACCCTAGCTACACACCTCCTGGTTTGGTAGCCTAACCCTAGCTACTGGCCCCCTAGTGTGGTAGCCTAAGCCTAGCTACTCGCCCCCTAGTGTGGTAGCCTAACCCTAGTTACTCGTCCCCAACCTTATATCGTATTATATGCCTCCACGCCCCCTAGTGTGGTAGCCTTACCCTAGTTACTCGCCCCCACCTTATAGGTATTGTATGTCTCTCGACGCCCCCCTAGTGTGGTAGCTCCTTGAATCTCTAGTTACTGTCCCCTAGTGTGTGTGGTAGCCTAACCCCTAGTTACTCGCCCCTGGTGTGGTAGCCTAACCCTAGCTACTCGCCCCCTATTGTTGTAGCCTTATCCTAGTTACTCGCACCCACCTTATATCGTATTGCATGTCTCCACGCCCCCTAGGGTGGTAGCCTAACACTAGTTATTCGCCCCCACCTTATATCGTATTGTATGTCCCAACGCCCCCTAGTGTTGTAGCCTAACCCTAGTTACTCGCCCCCACCTTATATCGTATTGTATGGCTCCACACCCCCTAGTGTGGTAGCCTAACCCTAGTTCCTCCCCCCCTAGTGTGGTAGCCTTATCCTAGTTACTCGCACCCACCTTATATCGTATTGCATGTCTCCACGCCCCCTAGGGTGGTAGCCTAACACTAGTTATTCGCCCCCACCTTATATCGTATTGTATGTCCCAACGCCCCCTAGTGTGGTAGCCTAACCATAGTTACTCGCCCCCACCTTATATCGTATTGTTTGTCTCCACGCCCGCTATTGTGGTAGCCTTACCCTAGTTACTCGCCCCCACATTAAATCGTATTGCATGTCTCCACGCCCCCTAGTTTGGTAGCCTCACCCTAGTTACTCGCCCCCACATTATATCTTATTGTATGTCTCTAACGCCCCCTAGTGTGGTAGCCTTACCCTAGTTACTCGCCCACACCTTATATCATATTGTATGTCTCCAAGCCCCCTACTGTGGTAGTCTAACCCTAGTTACTCGACCCCACCTCATGTCGTATTGTATGTCTCCACGCCCCCTAGTGTGGTTGTCTTACCCTAGTTACTCGGCCCCACACTCATAGCGTATTGTATGTCTCCACCACCCCCTAGTGTGGTAGCCTTTCCCTAGTTACTCGCCCCCTAGTGTGGTAGCCTAACCCTAGCTACAAACCCCGTGGTTTGGTAGCCTAACCCTAGCTACTCGCCCCTAGTGTGGTGGTAGCCTAAACCCAGCTACTGCCCCTAGTGTGGTGTAGCCTCTAACCCCTAGTTACTGCCCCAACCTTTATATCGTATTGTATGCCTCCACGCCCCTAGTGTGGTAGCCTTACCCTAGTTACTCGCCCCCACCTTATAGGAGTAGAGTTGTATGTCTCCCCACGCCCCTAGTGTGGTAGCCTCCTACCCTAGTTACTCGCCCCCAGTGTGGTAGCCTAACCCTAGTTACTCGCCCCTGGTGTGGTAGCCTAACCCCAGCTTACTGCCCCTATTGTTATGAAGCCTCAACCCTAGCTACTCGCCCCCAGTGTGGTACCCCAACCCTAGCATACTCGCCCCACCTTATATCCAGTACAGTATGGCTCCACACCCCTAGTGTGGTAGCCTAACCATAGTTACTCGCCCCCTAGTGTGGTAGCCTTATCCTAGTTACTCGCCCCCACCTTATATCGTATTGTATGTCTCCACGCCCCTAGTGTGGTAGCCTAACACTAGTTACTCGCCCCCACCTTATATCGTATTGTATGTCCCAACGCCCCCTAGTGTGGTAGCCTGACCCTATTTACTCGCCCCCACCTTATATCGTATTGTAAGTCTCCACGCCCCTAGTGTGGTAGCCTTACCCTAGTTACTCGCCCCCACCTTATATCGTATTGTTTGTCTCCACGCCCGCTAGTGTGGTAGCCTTACCCCAGTTACTCGCCCCCACCTTATATCGTATTGCATGTCTCCACCCCCCTAGTGTGGTAGCCTCACCCCAGTTACTCTGCCCCCTGTTCCTTTTATCGTATTGTATGTCTCAACGCCCCTAGTGTGGCAGCCTTACCCTAGCTTCTCGCCCCCACCTTATATCGTATTGTATGTCTCCACGCCCCCTAGTGTGGTAGCCTCAACCTAGTTACTCGCCCCTACCTTATATCGTATTGCATGTCTCCACGCCCCCTAGTGTGGTAGCCTTACCCTAGTTACTCGCCCCCTAGTGTGGTAGCCTAACCCTAGTTACTCACCCCCTGGTGTGGTAGCCTAACCCTAGCTACTGGCCCCCTAGTGTGGTAGCCTAACCCTAGCTACTCGCCCCCTAGTGTGGTAGCCTAACCCTAGTTACTCGCCCCCACGTTATATCGTATTGTATGGCTCCACACCCCCTAGTGTGGTAGCCTAACCCTAGTTACTCGCCCCCTAGTGTGGTAGCCTTATCCTAGTTACTCGCCCCCACCTTATGTCGTATTGTATGTCTCCAACGCCCCCTAGTGTGGTATCCTAACACTACTTACTCACTCCCACCTTATATCGTATTGTATGTCTCCAACGCCCCCTAGTGTGGTATCCTAACCTTAGTTACTCGCCCCCACCTTATATCGTATTGTATGTCTCCACGCCCCTAGTGTGGTAGCCTAACAGTAGTTACTACTGCCCCTCCTTATATCGTATTGTATGTCTCCTCAACGCCCCCTAGTGTGGTAGCTATTCCTCCACCACAACCTAGGTCAGTGGACATGATTTCATCACAATCGTTGAAGTTTTTGTCGATGACGTTGTGCCAAGATGGGTCTCGAATAGTGAATGAGAGAGTTGAGTTTTACGCCGCACTCAGCAATATTCCAGCTATATAATATCTGTAAATTATCGGATCTGGACCAGACAATCCAGGGATCAACAGCATGAACATCGATCTACGCCATTTGGATGCGATGACATGTGTGAACCCAGTTAACGAGCCTGACCCGATCCTGTTAGTCGCCTCTTCCGACAAGCATGGGTTACTGAAGTCTCATCCTAACCCGGAAGTTCACGGGTAGGGTCTCGAATAGTGACATGATGCGAGATTCATAAGCCGTCTGACGTGAAACTGCCAAATCGGTGGCAATTTTGTATACTCCCGTTTTCCACGCACTTGACAACAACAGATGATTCTTGGTAAGTATACTTTACACTACATCGTGTTTGTGCTGTTGCTGTGATGTGAAGTAGATGACAACGGCAGATAATTTTGGTACTACATCGTGTTTGTGCTTGCTGTGAGGTGTAGTAGATGACAACGGCAGATAATAATTTGGTTAGTATAATTTTACACTACATCGGGTTTGTGCTGTTTGTGATGTGAAGTAGATGACAACAGGCTTGGTTATATACTTTTACACTACATCGGGTTTGTGCTGTTGTGATGTGTAGTAGATGACAAGGGCAGATAAGTCTTGGTTAGTATACTTTACACTACATCGGGTTTGTGCTGTTTGTTATGTGAAGTAGATGACAACGGCAGGTCATACTTGGTTATCCTGACTCTACTGGGAAAGTACTCGTAAATGCTTAGTTCGTTTCCTAAACATACTGCTGTATGTTTTATCAGGAAAAGAACTTAACACCGAAAGAGAAACGACAATAATTTTATATAATACGTTCCTTCTAACTCATGTGACATCAGTAAGAGGATGGAATAAAAATAAAACAAGGAATTCGTGCGTGTGTGTGAAACATTGAACAGTATAATGTCGGGTGTGATTCAATCCGTCGTGGTTGTTGCAAACCTATTCCCAATTTGATTCTCCACAATATAACCGGGGACTAACGTTATGTTTGTGTATATTGGCGTAGGCATGTCCTTCCTCCGTCATGCCACCAGATATCCTGACTGTCATAACAGATATCCTGACAGCGTCGATCGCAACTACCCACAGCAGAGAGAGTGAGTCCCTGGTAGTGTAGTACAGCGTTGATCGCAACTACCCACAGCAGAGAGAGTGAGTCACTGAGTAGTGTAGTACAGCGTTGATCGCAACTACCCACAGCAGAGAGAGTGAGTCCCCGGGTAGTGTAGCAACTACAGCAGTAGAGTGAGTCACAGCGTTGATCGCAACAACCCACAGCAGAGAGTGAGTCCCTGGTAGTGTAGTACAGCGTTGATCGCAACTACCCACAGCAGAGAGAGTGAGTCACTGAGTAGTGTAGTACAGCGTTGATCGCAACTACCCACAGCAGAGAGAGTGAGTCACTGGTAGTGTAGTACAGCGTTGATCGCAACAACCCACAGCAGAGAGAGAGAGTCCCCGGGTAGTGTAGTACAGCGTTGATCGCAACAACCCACAGCAGAGAGAGTGAGTCACTGAGTAGTGTAGTACAGCGTTGATCGCAACAACCCACAGCAGAGAGAGTGAGTCACTGAGTAGTGTAGTACAGCGTTGATCGCAACTACCCACAGCAGAGAGAGTGAGTCCCTGGTAGTGTAGTACAGCGTTGATCGCAACTACCCACAGCAGAGAGAGTGAGTCACTGAGTAGTGTAGTACAGCGTTGATCGCAACTACCCACAGCAGAGAGAGTGAGTCACTGAGTAGTGTAGTACAGCGTTGATCGCAACTACCCACAGCAGAGAGAGTGAGTCACTGAGTAGTGTAGTACAGCGTTGATCGCAACAACCCACAGCAGAGAGAGTGAGTCACTGATCGTAGTGTAGTACAGCGTTGATCGCAACTACCCACAGCAGAGAGAGTGAGTCCCTGGTAGTGTAGTACAGCGTTGATCGCAACTACCCACAGCAGAGAGAGTGAGTCCCTGGTAGTGTAGTACAGCGTTGATCGCAACTACCCACAGCAGAGAGAGTGAGTCACTGAGTAGTGTAGCACAGCGATGGCTGACTACCCACAGCAGAGAGAGTGAGTCACTGAGTAGTGTAGTACAGCGTTGATCGCAACTACCCACAGCAGAGAGAGTGAGTCCCTGGTAGTGTAGTACAGCGTTGATCGCAACTACCCACAGCAGAGAGAGTGAGTCACTGAGTAGTGTAGTACAGCGTTGATCGCAACTACCCACAGCAGAGAGAGTGAGTCACTGAGTAGTGTAGTAGCACAGCGATGGCTGACTACCCACAGCAGAGAGAGTGAGTCACTGAGTAGTGTAGTACAGCGTTGATCGCAACTACCCACAGCAGAGAGAGTGAGTCACTGGTAGTGTAGTACAGCGTTGATCGCAACTACCCACAGCAGAGAGAGTGAGTCACTGAGTAGTGTAGCACAGCGATGGCTGACTACAGAGAGAAATATCACTCACTTACTTGAGGCTAACATTCCAGCTCAATAATGATATTCAGGTAATGGCGAGAAAGTTAGTGATCCTTCAAATGTGTTGTTTTGGTTGGGGGAAAATGTGATTCTCCCCTTAATAATTGGTTGGACATCTTCAACCAACCATGGAGTACTTTCGTTTTGTGTTTATAAAGATGAACTCCAAATGGGTGAAACTGGAAGGAGAGTCTGCCGCTACACACAACCATGGGACCAGGAGACGACTCGCACAGTCTGCAACAAACAGACACATCATACAGGTCGCCTTGACATTGCTCTCTATTGTTTTGGTGCTCTATCAATGACTATCATTAATTACCAGGAAGCCGAAACAAGCTGCTGACCCTAACAGTGAAACTAGTGTCAGCCAATCCAGTATCGGGCCTTCAAACAAACACATTGTGCATATCGTGTTCGAACGAGTGAGGATGTTTAATAGGTATAGTCAAAAGTAAGTACATTTTTTCGTTTTTAGTTGCGGATGTTGTTGAAACTATTTGTTGAGTCCTGCCTTCCAGTGCATGAACAAAACCGAACTTTCGTCAACATTTCTCTTGAAGTTTCAGGTACACCATGCCATTCCTTCAGCTCGTAGTCACGGCGCACATAATCATTTACTCACAAGGTAAGGAATGAATGAGTGGGTGTACAAGTAAGTCGTGTTATCATTTTGTGAGTGAGGTAGTGAATGGGTTTAGTTTAATGGAACTTCTAACAGTTATGAGTCGACGTGTAAATCTGATCATGGAAGCAAAGTCTGATCTATGATGCATGCCACCTTGGCGAAAGCCATGAACATTGTTCTTACCTAGAATCTGGGATTCCAAGCCATAAACATAGGTTCCTGGCAGGAAGGCTTCATATCAGCGTGGTTGTGTATGTTTCAAATGCAGACTGTAAGCAGGGTATGTAATCTGTTCATATTCATTACAGTTATTATGGTTACGTCCAAGTACAAGTATTAGCTATTGGTTCTGTCTTCACATGCACAGGACTTTACAGACACTTCGTAATCTGACATCTCTCGCTTATGCGTTGATTGAAACTGCTTCATTTGGGGATCTGTGGTACATCTAACCTACTATATGTCACTGGATTGAGAAATGTCTTTTGGGGATCCTAGTATTTAATTTCATGACCATGTGGGCATATAAAGCAAGACCGCCATGATCCTCTCACATATTGTACAGATGTATTGCTCAAGACGATGGTAACTGTATACAAGTAGAACTTATGAGCACTTCATAAATATGTTTAAGATTAGTCAGTTTAAGATTAGTCATATTTGGGGATTATATTCACAGGTGCTAAATGTCCCGACACCCAGCATTGTACTGAGTGTGATGAACAGACAGGTCGATGCAGTACCAAGTGCCACAGAGGATATTTCGGCCCCAACTGCCAGGATGTTTGCAGCAGCAGGTGCAGGTACCACACGTGTGAGCTGCTCCCTGACAAAGGTATTGGGAGATGTACTGATGGTTGTATACCTGGATTCCAGGGTCTCACCTGTCAGAGGCCATGTGACACTCTCAAGGTAGGCTGTACCAGGTGCCCAGGTGGATGTGATGGGGAGTATTGTCAGGTGGCTGGAGCCTGTTTCTCTGGTTGCAGCCACTCCTACTACGGAGCAGGATGTAAGACATGTTCCAGCAGATGTAAGTCCTGCAACAAGATCACAGGCACCTGTGAGGAGTGTCACCCTCCTTATTCTGGAGTAGAGTGTGGACACTCATGTGAGAACTGTGTCGGAGGATGTGAGAGTGGCTGTAGAGAGGGATGCAGACAAGGTTTCTATGGGGACGACTGTACTGAAGCATGCAATGACACCTGTCGATCCTAACCCCTCCCTGACCACGGGTGGACAATGTCCAGATGGAGATTCGTGTCCACCTGAGTGCCACAGCCAGACTGGCGAGTGTGTCTACGGTTGCGTTGATGGCTGGTATGGCCGGAAGTGTTCACGGCGATGCAACTCTAACTGCCAGCACCAGAGGTGTAACCAGGCAGGTGCGTGTGTTGTAGGATGTGGGAAATGCCTCAAGGAAGCATGTAACACATCCTGTATCACTGGGTGTGACGGGTGTGCTGGTGGTGTTTGTGATGTGACATCCGGGGCCTGTGTACAGGGGATGCAACTCGACTGGATCCAGGTGCGGCGAACACTGTACAGACAACTGCCGGACATCTGATTGTCCGTCTGGATCGTGAACCAGGTACACATCTTCAGTCGTAGGTAACAGATCTCGTACATGTGACACAGACGTAAAATAGTTATGTTCACGATGTTCTGTATTCTTCCGCCTATGTGTTCAAGTCCTTTCAAAATGTTACATGTCACGCATGTCAACGATGACAAATCGCATGTCATGGAGCTTTGTTCTAAATATTGATATTGATTACAACAACAAAGATAGTAACAATAAATACTAGGAATATCCCAACCATCTTTGCTGCATCTGCAACTAATATCACGCAGACAATTATGGTGATTTTAATGCGACCTTGATTCCCTGTTTTGCGGTGTGATTGCTTCGTAGACAACTGTGAAATGTGTAAGTATAACTATTGATTCATCTTCCAGGGGAACCTGTGTCTGGTGCGTCTAACGCCGTCACGGTCACATCGGTGGTGCTTTTCGTCTTCATCCTCCTGACTGCATGTACCGCTGGCTACATCTGCTATCGCAAAGGAATGTGTCCCACACGGTCAGTTGACATTCGCAACAGGATTTTGAGCTAGCAGTATACTCAGTGGTCTACCACGATGACTGCAATGCCATTTAGAAAGTGATCAAATGTAACATATGTTATGTTTGGGATTTCACTTTCGGGTTAATCCGCGGGTTAGGCGGCTGACTTTGTGTGCTGGCGATTGGGTACCTGACTCTGAGGGTGTGAGTTCGAATCCCGGATGGAACTCGACTCAAAACGTACTAGAATAATCCTAACTACAACATACTAACGATGATGTCTGACAGTCATCGTAGCAGAGTTATGTCCCATGGTCGTGTGAGATTCCGATTATGTTGGCATTCTGCCTGAATGTTATTCTCAGTTTGACAGTCTGCTCTCCATGGGTTTAACACAGGGTTCCTGCATCACTTTGAGTGCGGTGTAAACCTCACCCATCCACACTCACTAATGACAAATAAGTAGAATCTAATATGTACACAGACTAAAGCATAGTAATGTAACTTATCAGCTTACGTTCAGCTGTCGTCCATTGCCCCATCAATCTCCCCGTATGTTGTTAATCGTATAATATACTTCAATCATGTACATAGAGAAAAATATCCAATAACCTTAAAATGGGATTGTTACAGGAATAAAGTTGATGATCAGAAACTGGAAGCTAAGCTGGAGCAGGCTGACATCCCCATCCACGACTACCTGGACCTACATCACTACGAGGACATCAGAGAGGAGGACATTGTGGAACCAGACCAGAACCACGGCACCGGTAGGGAGGAGGCTCCAGGCATTCCTGTTGTAGCAGACTGCTTCCCTGGAGAACTGATGACTGGTGTCAAGGATAAGTCAGGAAGAGGCTCGTACACTGAACTTAGGAAGGGCGGCCATGTCTCTCGTCCTAGATCGTCTGTCGGGTACATATCGCCACTTGAATAGGAGAACCAGTTGCGTCTATCAACCCTTGACAAGGATGTCAGTTGTATCTATCAACCTTTTACAAGGACATCAGTTGTGTCTATCTACCCTTGAGAAGGACATCAGTTGTGTCTATCAACCCTGACAATGACATCAGTTGTGTCTATCAACCTTGACAAGGATATCAGTTGTGTCTATCAACCATTGACAATGACATCAGTTGTGTCTATCAACCTTTGACAAGGATATGAGTTGTATCTATCAACTCTTGACAAGGACGTCCGTTGTGTCTATCAACCCTTGACAAGGATATCAGTTGTATCTATCAAACCTTGACAAGTATATCAGTTGTGTCTATCAACCCTTGACAAGGATATCAGTTGTGTCTATCAGCCCTTGACAAGGACGTCCGTTGTGTCTATCAACCCTTGACAAGGATATCAGTTGTATCTATCAAACCTTGACAAGGACATCAGTTGTGTCTATCAACCCTTGACAAGGACATCAGTTGTGTCTATCAACCCTTGTCAAGGACATCAGTTGTGTG
The DNA here is from genome assembly GCF_003918875.1 of Haliotis rubra. NCBI lineage: Eukaryota > Metazoa > Mollusca > Gastropoda > Lepetellida > Haliotidae > Haliotis > Haliotis rubra. The sequence goes on along the minus strand of NW_025766668.1, from coordinate 8,288 downwards.
TTATGAACCCTTGCCACTGACTTCAGTGTGATGTTGTGAGCTCTGTTTGAAAGTAACATAGGAAACATAATATACATATTGACTATTCATAAGGAAATCGGTATATTACAAGATTGTTTTCTTCCTGTGTGCGCTAACTCTCATGTGAAACCAGTCTATCTCAAGCAAAGAAACTGTCTGCCCTGTGATTTGTCTGTTCTTGTCACATCCAAGTGACATAGTTCACTCAAGATCCACACTGTAAGACTATAAAAATGCGCACGCGTCCGTACGCGCGTGCGTGCGTGCGATGCGTGTGTGTCCCTGCGGCCCTGAGTTTTTAAGTTGTAATACTTTACACTATACAGACTCAACTCTCTTCCTGTCTTCCAGAGTGAGGGATGAAATGATTACTGGACGTGTGTGGCTTCCTATCAGACAGGCAAAGTTGTACTGGTGGCAAGCATAATGTATATGTGTCAATCATCGTTTTAAGCGTAATTTCATTCCATGAACATTTGTATGAACACTGTGTTTGTACAAACTGTCCCTGTGTCACATAATGTATCACTAAGAGCAGCCACATTCGCTGGCATCATCACCCATCCATCGGGATACCCGTTTTAAACGTAATCGGACATTGAGGCAATAGATTTCTGAACAAGCTGAACTATGTATCGACTTCCCATACATAAATGTATGGGGTCTGAACACAAAAGGTTAAGGGGATTGTCTAGCGCTATCACAACTTACAATACATCAAATCATACATATGTTAATTTCTGGAACATATGTTTGTAAATAAATATACCGATTTGAAAACCTTAAAGATACTTTAGTACACATTTGTTTATCAGCTTTCCTTGTGTATTTAATTTATAAGCCTAAGTTCTTATTGGACAGTGGTGAATTGGTGGCACAGGCGTGTTAGTACGGTATACAATTCAGTGGATTTAGTTGTGTTAGGATTGGTAGTATTAATGTTGCTGCGAACACAACTTGGGTGAGTTGTGTTCTACATGGCTGGGCAAAGCTCCGAGTGATGCGGGTACAGGAAACCAGCAACCTACGGATATCACAGATCATGAGGCAGGCAGGTCGGATTCGAACACAATCACTTATATCTGGCACTCTGGATGTAACTTCTGTCAAATGTGTCACCCTGTCCACGCCCCGCATGTTGAATTGTGTTTATACTGAACGGTTCACGGTTTATGTGACTACACGTGTGTACATATTCTCATTATCAACGTGTCTCCATTAAATTTAGCAAATACATATCTGCCGCGTAAAACAATTTCTGTAGTAACTTAATAACATGCCCGTGTAAAATATTGGCAAGGCAGTAGCTGTACTTTACAGTAAAATCTTTGTAGCCAGTGTTCTGTATGTTTTGTTTACCATATCATCATGCTGTGATTATATCGTTTGTCTTCTGACTTGAAGTACTTTACTCTGAATATACACTAAACAGTGAAGCTGTATCGTGTGTGTGGACTTCAGGAGGTTCTAGTATGGTATGATCAAGTATATTTTGTGGGAGTGGCCACAGCTCTCAATGTCGGAGCTTGTTCCTCCTACCATGTGCCACCCAGTGTTGTTTTTTACTATTAGTAAACAGCTTACGCACTCTCACTCACTTACCCAACCAACCAACAAAACACTCACTCTATCACATTGTGACGGGTGTCCACCGTCTATTTCATCCCACTGGAGAGGGTTGAATAAACGATTCTGGGCCCAATGTTCACAGTGAAACAGTTTATGTTTATTCAGTTTTATTCATGCCTGTCAAGGGCCCCTCCCTATGACAGGACAACAGTGAAACATACACTTAGCTGACATTTGGATCTGGGTCACGAGTCATGCACTATAATTATATCTCCCGCTACCGACAGAATCACTCTGTCACCCGCATGAAGGCCATATTGGGTATACATGGATCTTATGTACGCTTTGGTTACAATTGTCAGCTATAGCAAATGTCACTTGAAATGTCCAAACTAACTAGATGTTTACCCGGCCCGGCGGTGGATAAAGTCAACTATGTGTACTTGCTGTCATCTGTGTGTCAGTATTACGAGATTGCTTGTACTGTGTTGATCGTCGTGAGGCTAAACTGTATCAGCCCTTAGTCTGCGCCTGGTTTCATGGCTCTTAGCAAGAACGAAAGACAGTCTGTGCCTGGTTTCATGGCTCTTAGCAGAACGGAAGACAGCCTGTGTCTATTACAGGGAGGAAGGTATGATCCATAAAGGATCTCCTCCATGTGGCAAGGAAGGAGAATGCACAAGGGGCATTTCCTATTTTTTTTTGAAAAATATTTACCTTTTAAATTATACATTGTTTTAATTATTTGTTTTCAATATATATATATATATATGGTATGTATGGATGTATGGATGTATGATATTGATATTATTTGTGTTTGCATCATACATTTGATGTTCGGGGTGGTGGGGTTTGCCCTAGGGATAATAACGTCTCTTCCCTCCCTCCCCTCACCTCTTAAGACCACATTGAAGATATGTACAAACACGCACGCACGCACATACATAGTTCGCCCTACCTCAAAAATTCCTGTAACAGACATCATCACCACCACCATCATCATCATCATCATCATCATCATCATCATCATCATCATCATCATCATCATCATATTTTGGATATTCCATACTACAAACATGCATCCATGTCCACAAAGACCATTTACCCCACCCGTTCACTATTCTATTGATTCACCGTATTGAACCGTAACAGTACCCCCACAGCAATGTCAGCGCATGCATGCAATGTGACACGTATAGTATTGTACACAAATCGTCTCCCTGTTTCACAATACCGAAAGTAGTAGGGTATTTGTAAACACCACAGATCAATCGTTTTGTTAGCGACATGTCTGGACGTGGAAAGACTCCGGATGCATCAGACATTCATCTTGTACTCGTGAGTGTGTTTTGACTATATTCAATTTGCTTTAGCTCAGCTTATTCCTCGTCGCTAACGATATTACTTGGACGTGACATTTCAAATCGGATCAAGTGGGATTTCCCCATTGGGTGAATGTATCACGGGTCTGGAATGTTGGTCTTTATTTCTATGTTATGTCATTTGGTCACTCGTCACATCCACTGAGACCAACTAAAAGGTTAACCAGTAGATGGAGCAGTAAACACCACACGGTGTATAACTACGATATCTCAGCTGAGGTTACGTGTATGTTCTGAGTAACCAAAGTGAAAGTGAAACAACAGCTTTCCAACTGCGTTGTTTGTATCATCTCATGACGTCCTGGGGAAATACATCAGTAAGTGTACACATTGTTCAGTGTTTGTATTATCTCATTTGTTGTCCTGGGCATACATCAGTAAGTGTACACATTGTTGCAGTGTTTGTATTATCTCATGATGTGCTGGGATACCATGAGATAATACAAACACTGAGCAATCAATGTGCACTTACTGTGTTCCCAGGACGTCATGAGATGATACAAACAACGCAGTTGGAGCTGTTGTTTCACTTTCACTTTGGTTACTCAGAACATACGTAACCTCGGCTGAGATATCGTAGTTATGCCGTGTGTTGCCCATCTACTGGTTGCTAGTTGATCTCGAAATGTGATGACTCTTATAAATGAACCAACATTCAGAACCATGACAATCACCAATAATCCCCACCGATCGATGTACATCAATATCGTCCAGCGACGAAACAAAACTGAGCTAAAGCGAACTATAGTCAAAACACACTCAGTAAGATAGTCATCGGAATAGCTTTCCACGTCGAACTGTAACCAATAACGACCATTCTGGTGTTTACAATACCTACTTCATTTATTGGCTGAGAACATTTGTCGACTATTCTACTTCCGTCTACATGCATCGCATATTCATTGCTAATATTCAATACGAAGAAACGAGTAATATTAACTTTATGAACATGAATATGTTGCTAATATCGATATCAAACTATGATGATGATGATGATGATGACTGACGATGATGATAATGACTGATGATGATGATGAAACGATGATATGATTACGGAAGTAATAACAACAAATTGGGTAGATGTTTGTGTAATGATGATGATGAATGAAAGGAGGAAGGAAATACCTTTACCTGTAATCTTCGCTATAATCAATACTACCTACACACACACATCCATATCCACATACCATATATATATATATATATTGAAAAAAACAAACTGTCAACCTGTTAAAAGGTATTTTTTTCGCATTCTCCTTCCTTGCCATGGAAGATGCTTTATGGCATACCTTTCTCCTGTGTTGTGATGCAGGCCATCTTCGTTCTTTGCCAAAACAATGAATTCTTTGCTTAAACGAGCACGAACAATTTCACCATTTGATACGTTTCTTTAATCACAATACTGACTGCACAGGCTGATTGTTATAACCCATCTGATTGAATGAACATTCGGTAGCAATTATGACCAAAGCGTACGATCCATGGCGCTTTTAACTATGACTCGCGGTGATGATGGCAGGCTTGAATAATCGGCTAACGTATGTTTCACTGTTGTCCCGTCGTGACGCCGAACGAGCATCGATGGTACTATTGGTTTATTGGGCCAGAAATCGTTTATTCGGCTTACTGCTTCCGGTCAATTTTCCATCTGTCAATGATGAAACGATATTTGTTGTTGGTGAAATGAAGTGCGTATGTTTACTTTAATAGTAAAACTGGCGCGGAGTGACATCGGGAAGAACTTCGATGACCACTCCCAAATATACTTGATCATACCATACTATCTGGTCACGCACGCGATGCAACGCTGTTTGGTATGTTATATTCGAGTAGCTTCAGTCGAAGACAAACGTATAATCTGGCATGATGATATGGTAAACAAACATGCAGAACATCGGCTTCGCACTTTGTAAAGCGCAACCTGCTACAATGCGGTATATTGACAATGACCTTAAGGCTATCGATTGCGTTGATAATGTTAATAATGTGTGTGAAGTCACATGAAGCCATTGAACATAATATAATGCGGGCACATTTGTTTGAGATTGTAATGGGTGATGTTCGTCCATTTACCAATCCGTGATTCTTTACTATACGCCCGGCTACATCAGCGTACAACTCGCAGGTTAACCGTTCGCGTAACGATAATATGATCTAACGCAACTAAATCCGCGAACAGCGCGCAACTATTACGCTACTGTTATTCAACTGAGAGCAGCTATAAAATTAAATGCACAAGGAAAACTGACAAACTAAATGTGTATGAAATTGTCTCTTTAAAAGACCGAAATCGACCATATTTACTGAAGCATAACGTTCAGTTAATGTAACCTTGTTGATGTATTGTTGCCAATGACCAGCGCTGAACAATCACTTCCAATTTACTTTGTGTCTGAACTAACTGCGACGGAAATCGATACATGGTCGACGTTTCGTAGCACTCATTAAAACGAGTGACGGATAGTGATGACCGTAATGACTTTAATATTGATGATACGTGATACGAAACGTCGTGCGTAGGTATTACGTTTAAAGCGATGATTGACTACGCTACGCTAACGCCGCATTGACTTTGCTGTCTACGCGTCAATATTCATTTCGTCCCGCGAAGACGAAAGTCGCTGCTGAATAATGAGAATATTACGGCTTAAAACTCGGTGCTTTCAGGACACACACGCACGCGCGACTGGTGCGATAACGTACATCAGTCTTGATCGTGGATAACGGTGTTTAAAATAACTTGGTGGCGACGAATCGTCGTTGAACGGTTTCTTTAGCGAAGACGAACTTCGGTCTGCATGATGGCACTTGCAGGCAACAATATACCGTTTCGCCAATGAACAGTCGATAATGGCATATTATGTTTCACCATGTTACTTTCAAACGGAAATACGACATCACTGGTCGATGACGAAATTTCATAACACAACTGACAGGTTGATGAACACAACTGATGTCATGATCACGGGGTTGATGGAAACGCAAACTGTCGCTGATCGAACGACGGAGCTACCAACTTCGGGGTTGACCGAACAACGGTCTTCAATGAGGCTTTGATAGTACAACTGATATCACCCCGATAAAGTTACGATAGACACCACAACTTCGATGCTCCGCCTGTCGTCGTCAGCGATGTCGAGAGGACCGATAACAAACCGGACGATCTTCGTCAAAAGGATGCGATGAAGATCACCAACCATTAAAAGGTTGGTGGCGTCATCATTCATCAATGAGATTGATAATTACAACTATATCTTTTGTCAAAGGTTGATAACAACTGATGATAAACCGATAGGGTTGACCAGGCTGCAACTGATAATCCTTCGAATGAATCAGATTCCGCAAACCTGGTCATAACAAGGACGATGAACGGCAATCTGTCGAAGGACGATAACAATTCTCTATTCGAAGTGCGACGATCTGAAGAGTTTTATTTCTCTTTCTAACATCGCGCACCGGTCATCGGTTCTCCGAGGCTGTCTGCTACAATTGTATGATCCTACCATAGCGATTTCGATCAAATTCCGTATTTCGCAAACAGTCCGGTAACCTGCTCAACGCTTCCAGTTTCTGTTGCATCGGCGCTGTTCTAACAATCCCCGTTGGAGCCATTGAATGATTGGTATGTTCACAACGCTACGAATGGGCAATGAACGCTGATAGTTACGATACCCGATCTGGTATTGCGCTTCGGAGTTCTGCCCGGCGATCATTGATATTTTCACGCTTTCCCTCTTTATTTATTCCGCTCCATTCCATTATTTGTCCATTCCTTCCATTCTTTACATTTGTCTGTCCACCTCAAGTCATGCACAAATCCCTTCCAGGCCAAGCATAACCCTCTTTTGTCCTTGGCTTTCACTGTGCTCCATCCTGTTCCATTCTTCCTTCCTTATTTCCATGTTTATTTCATGTCCATTTCAGTTGTCCTTCTGTCCACTCCTTTCTTCCATTGTCCATTTCTGTGCTTCACTATTTTCTTTATTTATTCCTTCTTTCCATGTTTATGCATTGTCCATCTTTCTATTCCATTTTCTTTCTTCCTCTTCTTCCATTTAACCCTTCCATTTGGTGTCCATTGTCCATTCTGTCCATCATTCCTTCCTTGAATGTCCTTTTCCATCCACCCCTGTGATACAGGGCTGTATTTCTTCACCCCTATTTCTATTTTCAGTGTTTGTGCCTCCTTTCCATGTTTCACCATTTCTGTGTTTGTGTCTCCATGTTCTCCTGTTGTGTCCTCTTCCTTCTTTCATCTGCCTTCCTTTCTCATCCATTTGTGTTTCCACAGGGTTCTGTGATACTGTTTATCTGCTCCTTTCCACCTGTGTTCCATCTGGCTTCCTTGTGTCTGTGTTGTGTCCATTCCTCTCCTTTTCACGTGTGTGCCACTGCCTCCTTTTCACAAGTGTCAGGCTGTTCCTGTGGCTGTGTGTTGTGTTTGTTCCTGTTTGTGTCTATTTCTGTGTCGTCTTGTCTCCATCTGTGGCTGCTGTGGTCTTCCTGTCCATGGTCATGTGTCTGTGTGTGGGGCGTGTCTGTGTGTGTGGTTCTGTCGTCTTCCTGTGTGATCATGTTGTGTGTTCCTTGGGGTCCTTCCTTTGTCCTCCGTTCCTTGTGTGTGTGTTGTGTGTGTGGTCGTGGTGTGTCTGTGTCCATGTGTTCCTTGGTGGTGTGGGGCGTTTCCTTCGTGTGTGTTCCGTGGTGGTGTGTGGTCGTGTCTGTGTGGTGTGTGTCCTTCACTGTGTTTCCTCTGTGGCCAGACTCCGCTGTGCCTGGTGGTCCGTGTGTCCTTCCTGCTGTGGCTGTGTGCTCGGCTGCTGTGGTGTTGTGTGGTCCACTCGGCTTCCTGTGTGTCCTTCCGGGGTTCCTTGTGGTGGAGTTTCCTTGCTGTGGTGGTTGATCAGCTCACTGTGTTGATCCTTCCGGGCTGCTGTGTTGTGTGTTGCGATCCTTCCGGGCTGTGTGTGTTGTGCGTCTTCCTTTGTGTCCTTGTGTGTTGTGGTGGTCCTGTTCCTTGTCTGTGTGTCATGTGTGGTCCGTTCTTCCGCCACTGGGTGTCCTCCTGTGTGTCTGTCTCCATGTGTGTGTGTCATGCTGGTGTTCGATTGTCCATCCTTTTCTGTGTCTGCCGTTGTCCTGTGTTCTTTCCTCTGTGTGTCCTTTCGGTTGTCGGCTGGGTCGGGTTGGGGCTGTCCTTTCCGTTGTCTGTCCGTCCATGTGTGCTGGGGCCTTCCTGTGTTGTCTGTGTGTGTCCACTGTCCATGTGTGTGTCCATGTGTGTGTGTGTTCGGTGGTCTGATAGGTGGATTGGTC
>NW_025766667.1:0-26862 GCF_003918875.1 Haliotis rubra | reverse complement strand
GTGGTGCACATGTGACTAGGAGGAGTGCAGTTAAGATGGCTGTTAATCTTGCTGTGTTAAGGTTTGTGTGGTTTGTATAATGGAGGTTTGTTGTTAAGGGGTGTTTGTTGTACGTGGATGCCTATGCCTGTGCGATTGTTTGTACCCGATTGATGCGTCTGTATATCTATGTGGGTGTGGTTGGGGTAGTTTAGGTTGATGTGGGTTTGGATGAGGTTTGTTTTGGTGTGAATGTCAGTGTTTTTAGGAGATTTTGAAGTGTTTCTGCTAGGGTAGTATCTGTAGAGGGTGGAGGTTTGTCAGGAATGTAGCTTGTTGTGGGAGGTGTGTGCTGGATGGTGTTTAGGTGTTGTGAATGAAGCAGATTGTTGAGGTGAGTGAGTAGAGGGGCCTTGTTGGGGTTGTTTTAAAAATTCTTTGATAGTGGATTTTTAGTGTTGGTGCATTTAGTTGAAATAAGTTTGTATATTGGGTTGTGTTGGGCCCCAGCCCAGTAATTGAAGTGCAGTTTGGTTTATTCGTGTTTTGATTTGAAGGGATGCCTGTAAGCAGGAGAAGAGAGTTATGGGGTTGCCAGTTCCTAGTGCCTAGGGCTTTGTTTGGCTGGCTTTGGCACTGACTGACTGACTGACTGAGTTTAGTTTTACGCCGCTTTTAGCAATGCCTTTATACTGTATGGAATTAAGCTTTGTAGGTTGGATGGGGAGAGGGAGTGGAGGACCGGAGCAGCATAGTCCAGTCTAGACTGTATAAGAGTTTTGTGTATATGTTAATAAGTGTTTGTTTGTCGGCTCCCCAGTTGGTACCACTGATAGCTTGCATGAGATTTAAGTCTTTTGACATGAGTTGACCAAATTATTAATGTGGGGTGTCCATAAAATCATGTGTTGGTCAAAAGTTACACCTAGAATTTTTCCTCTTTTGAACTTGATTTCCTGGTTATTAAGGTGTAGTTTGGGTGTATAATTTTGCATTCTTTTTTTTTATGAATAAGATGCCCACGGTTTTTGACGTTAATATGGAACCCCATTTTGGGGGGTCCAGTTTTGGATGTGGTTTAGCATTCTTTGAGTTTTGATTGTGGCTTGGTTTCCTAAGTGGATGATATCCAAAATGAAAGGTCATCAGCAGAATTTAGCAGTAGAAATTTCTGGCCACTTGTCCGGACATATGTCGTTAATCATGAAGTTAAATAATGTTGGGGATATTATGCTCCCCTAGGGGTTCCATTTTCTAGTGGAAAAGGGTCCGAGATGGTGTTGTGGGATTTGACGATTATTTGTCTATTGTTAAGGAATGCCTGTATGAAATTTAGAATACGCCCGTGTATGGCATTTTCCTGTAATTTTTGGATAAGGCCGTTGTGCCAGATCATATCGAAAGCTTTACTAAAGTCAATAAAATGGCCAGCGTGTATTGTTTTTGTGCTTGTGCTACCTTTATATCATGTTCCAAATGTAAAATATGATCTAAAGTTTGTCTATTTGGAGTGAAACCACTCTGGTCCTGCTTGATTAAGTTATGGGTTAGAATTTGGTGTTTTAGTCTATTATTTACTATAGACTCAAGTGTTTTACATAGATGTGAAGTGAGTGATATAGGCCGAAATGAATCTGGGGAGTTGATGGGTTTCCCCGGCTTTAAGATTGGCGACACCTTAGCTGTTTTCCAAGAAGATGGGATGTTTCCTGTGGTCCAGATTTGGTTAAATAATGGTGTTAAGTTGAGCATGTTTGGTGGTAGTTTGTTGAGTATGGTGTATGTGATGTTGTCTGGACCAGGGGCTGAGGCTGTTTTTATGTTTAAGGGCTGCCCTTGAGTTCGTGTATATTTATGTTTTGTTTATGGGTAGGTGTGAGTGGGGTGGTTCTGGTGAGTAGGGTGGTTGGTTTTGAGGATGTTTTGGAAGTGTGCTGTGTAGTTGGTGGAGCTGCTAGTTTTTGAAAAGTGGGCAGCAACTGTATTAGCTTTTCTTTATTTGTGGGGAGGGGTTGGTTGGTTTGGTTGAATTATAGTTTTGGAATTTCCCTGAATAGCTTTAAATTTTTCCACATTTTCCTGGAGTTGTGTTGGTTTAGCCTCAGGGTAGAGCAAAATTTTTTCCAAAGTTCCTTTTGCTGCCTTGATTAGTTGTTTAGTGTCATTTCTGAGTCTTTTTGCCAAATATAATTTTGAACGGTCCCTCTTTGATTTGTTGAGGGCCTTTTTTCGTGCCTTTCTGGCATTAATAATATCTGGCCTCCACCATGGGACTGTTTTCTGTGCTTGGGTGGTCCGAGAGGTGGGTATGCATTTATTTGTTATGTCAATAATGGTGTTGGTGAGATGTGTGTTAAAAGTTTCTGTATCGGTGTTAATAATGTTTGATGTGTCTACTTGTTTGCATAGTTTTAGTGAATTTATTCCAATCTGCTTTGTGTAAGTTGTATTTGATTTCTGTGTTGGGGGTGGGGGTAGTATTAGGGTTTGTTTGTGGTTCTGGTGCAAGTAATGTGGATATGGTAATTTTGATGGGGCAGTGGTCACTGCCCCAGGTGTCTGAGTGTACCTCCCATAGACAAGATTTTGATAATGTAGGCGTGGTGATAGTTAGATCTATTGCTGTAGGTGATTGGACGTGGGAAAGAGGGTATCTGATGGGTTGGTTGTCGTTAAGGGTGATGAGGTTTTTATGTCGTCTAGCCAGTTTGATAGGAGAATGCCGTTGTTATCAGTATAGGGTTTGGTGCCCATAATGGATGGTGAGAGTTAAGGTCTCCGGAGGATGAAGGTGTTGGGCGTTATGAATTTTGCTATGTTGTCCAAATCTTGAGGTATAAGTTTAATGGAAGGTCTTCTGTAGATATTTATAAAAGTTAATACTTTATTATTAATTGTTGTTTTGATAGCCAGGACTTCTAGATTAGTGGTTGGAATATCAATTTCTGAATAGTTTAGTTTGTTTGAGATAAATATCCCCAGGCCCCTAGCTGGGGGTCCTGGGAGGTTTATTGGCCGAGGTCTGTCTTTCCGGATGTAATTGTAGCCTGGGATTTTAAAGGTGAATTTGGGTGATAATTTTGTTTCTTGTAGGAAAATTATTTGGGGCGAAATTTTGTTTTGGGCGATGAGTGCCTTAAGCTCATGCCCGTTTGCTCGAAGGCCGTTACAATTCCATTGCATCAGAGCCATGACTGCAGCTATTTTGAAGAAAACTTGATAAAAAGCCATGGTTGGGGCAGTAATTTTGATTGAGAGGTTAGTTGCTAGAGTAGCTTAGTGGTGACTTATTTAGGAGAGGGATTTGACTGCAATAACAAGGCTGGCTAGACTTTTGTGATATATTTTGTTTTTGCGTGCGATGTTATGTAGTATTTTGGCTGTTGGGTTTTGCATGAGAATTGCTGCTGTAATGAATTCAATGATGAGGTTGAGGTTGTGGTTGATGTTTTGTGGGGTGAGTGTAAGGTTTATTTGAGAGGCAGGTGTAGTGGGTTTTTGGGCTTGAGTGAGGGTGGTTTTGGAGATGCAGTGAATGAGGGCTGGAGGGGGATGGAGGGATGTAGGAGGGAGTGGCTGGTTGGGGGTTTGAGGGCGTCGGTTGTTTGGGCGGGTTGGGGTGTTGGGTGGGGTGGGGTTGGGGGCTGGTAGTAGTGGTTTTAGTTGGGAGGGGTGGGAGTTTGGGTTGGGGTTTTGGGGTTGGGGTTGGGACTTGGGTTTGGTTGGTTTGGGGGCGGGGGGGTTAGGGTGTTGGGTGGGTGTGGATTTGTTGTGGAGGGAGGGGGCTGGGAGTAAGATATGGATGGAGGTGGGCGGGATTTATGGGATTTGGTGGGGCGAGTTGGGGGATGGTAGGGGGGCTGGAGGTGTTGGAGGAGGAGGAGATGTTTGAGGGGGTAGAGGATGATAGCGAGAGGAGAGAGTAGTTGGTTCTGTGGTTGTAGGCTGCTGGTGTGGGCAGGTCAGTGTGTTTGAGGTGCTTGTTGAGTTTAAGTATCTGTGTCTGTTTTATGGGGCATGTGTTTTGATTTGCTGAATGTCCGTGTGTTTCGCAGCGTATGCAGTATGTAGCGTGTGTGCATTCTGTGATGTCGTGCATGTCTGACCCACACCTTGGGCATAGTGAGAAGTTTCTGCAATTGTCTGTTGTGTGGTTGTATTGAAAACAGTTTTTGCATTGGTTGGGTTTTTTGCAAAGTGGATGTACTTTGTAATTAAGGGCTCCGAAAGTGATGAAGTTGGGTAGTGTAGTGGACTGGAACGTGAGAAAAGTGATTTGGGTGTTTGGTTTGGTTGCGGATGGCTGCTTTGTGTTAATGGTTTTGTAATCAGTGATTTTGGGTTGGAGTGCTGATGTTGTTGTTGGCAATGTGGATATATTCCTGTATGTCTGCTGGTGTTTCCCTGTTATCTATGTGTATTACGCCCAGTGTTTGTGTCTGCCACCGTGGATATTCCCATTTTATTGTGTTGCCATCGATGAGTGTGTGTTTGATTGTGTTTTTAGTGATATTTGATCTGGAAATGTGACCTTGAACCCTCTGCCACAGAAGTTGATGTATTTGTATGTGATATTTTGTTTTTGAGGCAGAGGGCGAATTTGTTGGTAGAGTATGTTTGGTTTAGTGGTGTGTTGGTGTTTGTGGCGAATGCAAGTAGTAGGTGTTTGGGTGGGTAGTGGTTGGGGTGGTGTATCCTTGTCATATGTTTTCTTGTTAGAGTGTTGTGGTGCTTCAGGTGAAATGTGGGGGCGTTTTTGTTGGGTTGTGTATTAGGGTTTGGGGTGGGGTGTTAGGGGGGCTGTGTATTGGGTTTGCGGTGGGGTGTGGTGGTGGGGGTGGGGATTTGGTTGTTTCCATAGGTTGAGATGGGAGTAGGTGTTCGAGGTCTATGCCCAAAGTTTATGGGAATTGGGTCAATGTTGTGTGGGGAGGTGAGTTGTGGGAAGTCCTTGTTTGGTGTTGTAAATAGTGATGTGGATGGTAGTGGGGATGACATGTTTGGGGTGGGGAGAGGGTTGAGAGTTGAGGGGAGCAGTGGGTGGGTGGGGGGGTTGTGGTACATACAATATATACAAAAATGAACAATATATACATACAAAGTTAAAGATGAACATGAAATATTTACAAAACAATTTGATGATGATTTGATGGCATTTACACTTAGTTGATTTGATTTGATTTAGATGGAGGTATATACAGATAGGCAAGTAGTACTTGCAGTTTAGTGGTGGGGCGAGAGCCCGGAGTGCTGGTGGCTAGGCGCCTTGGTCGGGACTTTTGCGAATTGTCTTTTGCTTTGCGATCGAGGTAGGGTAGGGATGCAAGAAAGATGGCGACGCCAAGGGTCGTAAGAAAGATGGCGACGCCAGGGTCGATTGCTGTGTTCCGTCGATGCTGCTCCGTGATATTCGACCAGCTCCAAGGAAGCTCCAATCAAAAATGAATGATCATAGAAAATTATATACTTTTGCGTTTTTAAAAAATAATAGAAAGAGTAAATTTAACAATTTATATTTAGTAAGCTATTTAATAGAATATTAATCGCACACACAGACACATATTTTGGGACTTTACGAGGAGTTACACGTCACTGAGTTAGTACATTATTTATTTAGTAGCCTAATCTGTCAGGTCTCCTCCTGTGTCTCACGGGAGTTGCATGATCGCTCATCTCGTCTACGTTCTCGTCGTTGGCGCTGTACAGGTTGGACATCGGGAGCTTGACGAGGCTCCATAACACCTGCAGCACCGGCTACAGCGCATCGAAGTCTTCAATGAATGCCGCAACAGGTTGATCTGGTCTACTCCCATTTGTGAGAACTCCCAGTTGTGAGACTTGTTGTGAGACAGTGGAGTAGGTACTTAGCAAAGAAAACACACCTTACTCCCCTATCTGATAGAATGGATTAACCCCAGAATGGATTAGCTATTGGACTGAATCTTGTGGAGGTAACTTAATGAAACTCTAAAGATAAAGTAATTAACCTACTCAGATAAATGGCTTTAAAAATAAACTCTTTGTGTAGGTAACTTTGTGATCATTTGAAAGAGAAATTAATTTACCTACTCAGATTTACGTGTTTGAAAAATCTTGCAATAACTGTTGTAACAATAATTAATCCAAATGTATTTATAAACCTTTGACTGCTCTTTCCGAACACCATTATGGCAGGCCTTCAACAAGTAGAATATATCACCAGTTCAGGATAATCTTTTCAGTAATTCATCTATTGAAAACAATAAATGCTCTTCAACGAACAATGTCTTCTGTTAATTAATTCTTCTATGCCTCCTGTGGGTAACAGCAACAGGGCTGTTCCCTCTTTCATCGTAGGGATGGGGAAGCACCACCTGTGTACACTATAGAGATTATTAACGAGTTTGTCAGATACCATTTATCTTACAACGAGTTTTAAGATACATGGTATCTGACAGACACGGGTACAGTAATCTGTTTTCACACCATAAAATCGTATCATTTTATGGTCGAAAGATTCAAATTTCATGTTTTCTAATCGTAGGTGCGCAATAATACACAACACAACGTTTATGAATGAGTGACGTCACTTGTCTTCCTAATCACTACTCATCCCCATGGTGACCCTCCACAAAAAGGTTTCTGCCACCTCTTCGCATCATCAAGGCAATGGTGATAATGATAACTAGATAAGATCACTGAAAATTAATTAAACCCTCTAAAACGATGATGTTACCATGCAAATGTGGATGATTTTAATTCTTGCAAGCGTAAAATACTTGAGCGTGTGACGTCATCGTTATCGCTTGGTGGTTGTCGTCATCATCGGATGATTGTTTTGGATATCTCTGCACATTGGGGATCTGTACTTGTGTACCAGTTTACGTTCCATTTTCTACCATCGACCGGAGCCAAATGTTTTGAGTGTGTAATTAGGTGCACCCAGTGTGATTGATGTGACATTGTTGAGGTTACGTTCACTGTCAATGGGGGACTGCTCTTCTTCGCCACATCCTTCTCGTTTTCCCGAGCCAGAAACTGCCACTTGGAATGTAATGGAATTTACGGAGTTTTCAGTATGAAATGTGAGTTGATTACATCCTGTAAGTTATCAAGACATAAACTTTTCATTATCATGAGATATCTTGAGCAATGACTTATGTGTAGATCAACCGTTCCTGTACATGTTCGATTGAACAGAAAGGACGTGTGTCGTCATTTGCACTCATGAATCATTGCAAAACGTACCATGTTGTACATTGTTTCAACGAGTGTGTTTTGGTTCAGATTGTCATGAGTGAATTTGATAACATTGGAATCAGATAGTATCTCGGAGCTGGAAGTGGGTCTCCATCATGTGTATCAGTGGAAAATGTCATCTTCATCAATATATCAAGATACAACAAGGCAAATTGATCTCTCGACAGGCACTGACGTTATCGTGTCAGGTATTTTTGCAAGACGACACATGACACTTGTCGCATCTCTCCAGTAAAAGTACCAGTGTTGAACATTTTAAATATTCCAAGGGAATCAAGGGTTTTATCTCTAACGGTGATTTTCACATAATTGTTTACACAGGTATCACATATTGTTGGAGCCATTTTGTATTCATGACTAGAAGTTTTAATGAAAGGAATTAAAACATAAATATGTTTGTGTTATATTTATTCTACTTGTGACTCATTGTATAAATACCTGTTTATGCTGCAAACGCGAAAATAACAGTTAGGTGTAAAGGGGTATTTTTTTGCACGAGTAACAGGTTCCTGTTCGATTGAAGCACGAGTAACTTATCAATGAATTTTAATCAGGAAAGTAGTCCGTCATACCCTTACCCTAGGTCATCACCATGGAGTAGCCAATCACGGGATTAGAAATCGATCTCACATATATGTGTGATACCAGTTTTCTCACATAGGTTTCTCACCCACGGGTGTGTAAGAAGAACCATTAAATAGTGTGTCTCGAAACTGGGAATTCTCACCAATGGGAGGAAACCGGTTGATCTATCAATCAGCGTCTGATGTTTAACAGCATTGTCCCGATGATACACAAGAGAAGATCCCGACACAAGTCTACAATTAAGAAATATAACAACTATTTTTACAATTCTTCTTCCTCAATCAAATCGTTCATAATATCATACGTAGATGCCATCCGCCTTGCTTCGCTCGTGTCCTCGTAAAATTCAAAACCGGCCCCGCTATGGCGTATCTCCCCCTCTTGTTGCCGTTTCCGTAGTTTAAACACAACGCAGAGGCAGAGAATGGTCAAACACAGAGGTATAACGAACGTCGTAGACACTGATATTCCTATCACTGAACCAACTGGAAAACAAAAATATGATTAAACTTTTAGTGTTCATGAAGTACAAAGTTAAAAATATTTATTGTGGTTGTAACTCATCCCTACATAGTACAACCAAGTGTTCTAATTATATACTTTTCAAGTCCCTCCTGAATGTTGAAACTTATCTCAGTTTAGGCATTGCCCCATATTTAAGAAATGTTTAACCAAATTTAGATGCTGTAAATTTAAACTTAGTTCTGAGACCGGTAGATATAACAATGTCCCTTATTATTCAAGATTCTGTCCTTTTTTGCTACAAAAATATTCTTAATTTAATTGAAGATGAAATACATGTTTTACTTTATTGTAAAGCCTACTTAGATATAAGGAATAAGTTTCTGGGTAAAAATTTGAAACATCCTATTTCACAACACAGTTTTATAAACATAATGACTTCAAAAAACATAAATAATTTGTGCCTATTTTTATATACTGAACCGCATAAAAAACGCAAGTTTTTCAAAATGAATAAATATTCGACTGAACATTGTTAAATATTATAGTGTAAGTACACATTGGTTACCTTTGTTGTGAAAAAACAGTTTGTTAATGTTCAGGTTCTGTTTGGTGATTTCTCTTATATATTGTACATCGCCAAAACGCAGCAATCGAATTGGCCGTGGGATGTGGTTGCAGAAGTTTGTCATGAAAATCATGATGCGCATTATGTCACGGACACAAATGCCCTCAAATCAGTTTGAAATCACTCCCGATAAACGCCCACCAAGAATGCCAAGGTTAACGACGCAACAGAGGGAACAAACCATCGGCCGTCTTGAAGCTGGACAGAGTGTTGCAGATGCTGCCAATGCATTCCATGTGCACATAACGACCATTTACCGTCTTCAGGAACGTTTTGCTGCTACACAGACCACTGCTGACCGCCAACGTCCTGGACGTCCGAGAGTCACAACACCACGGCAAGATCGACACATTCAACGTTCGCACATCGGGGATCGATTCTTATCTGCCATCGAGAGTGCCCGAAAGACTATTGGACATCACAACCGAGCAATAAGCGGAGGTACAGTTCGGCGCAGACTCAGAGCATTCCTCCTCCGTTGTCGTCATCCAGCTCGACGTCCTATCCTTACACCGAGACATCGTCAGAATCGTCTGCAGTGGGCTACGTTGCATCGAAACTGGCGTCATCAACAGTGGAGACTGGTATTGTCCTCTGATGAAAGTCGGTTTTGCATTTCTCATGCTGACGGCCGAGTTCGAATATGGCGAAGACGAGGTGAACGCTTTGCTGACGTATGTGTAATTGAAGATGATGCATGGGGAGGTCCAAGCGTTATGGTATGGGCAGCGATTGGCCTGAATCAGAGATAAGGGCCAGTATTCTTCCAGAATATTGGGATAGGTCGGGGAAATGGAGTCACTGCCCAACGTTATATCGACCAGATCCTCCGACCCCAGGTTGTGCCATTTTTCGTCCGACACCAGCAACACATTTTCCAGCAAGATAATGCCAGGCCCCACACTGCTAGAGTCACTCAGGCATTTTTCCAGCAGCATAACATCCGACTACTGCCATGGCCTGCTGTCAGTCCCAATTTAAACCCGATCGAACATTTTTTGGACGAGCTGCAGAGACGACTGAATGAAGTCCGACAACGTCCGACAACTGCAGCAGAACTCCAGGCAGCCATCATCCGGACATGTGCGGCAATCCCTAGGGCCTTTGTCAACCGTCTGATTCACTCCATGTTCAGGCGGTGCACAGCTGTAGTGAATGCACGAGGTGGACATATGCGCTACTGACTTGTTGGATCAATTTCGATTTTGTCTTCAATGCAAAGTAAACCAACAATGTTTCCATGCATTGACTGACATGTCCCAATCATCATGCAACAAGTGTTGATTGTTATTATGTACCTGTTTTCATGTATTATCTGTCAAAGTAAAGTTTTTCAAAATCTGGACTTTTGACTTGCGTTCTACAACATTTGCGGTTCTTCTGATTATATTTATGTATTTTGGGCCAGTGTGGGACGAATATACATTCAGATAACAACCTAAGCGCACTAAATAAACACCGACTACCTAGGGCGATATGAATTGCTGCTAGTTTAGAGCTAGTGGTTAAACCCCTAATACACATGCATTACTCGTTGTTCGAGGGAACAAAACAACAAACCGACCCTGGCGTCGCCATTTTCCATACCATAAAGCAAAGGACAATCAAATCAAAGTCTCGGCAGGGCGCCTAGCCACCGGCACTCCGGGCTCTTGCCCCACCAAAAAACTGCAAGTACTACTTGCACTCCTGTATATATCTCCATCTTAATCAATTTAAATCCAAAACTGTAAATACCATAAATCATCATCAAATGCTTTGTAAATATTTCATGTTCATTTTCTCAACCTTATATGCTCTTATTGTTCATTTTGTATATATTGCATGCACCACAACCACACCCACTATCCCCCCTCAACTCTCAATTTTCCCCTTGCCCCCAACATGTCATCCCAACTACCATCAACTTCACTTTTCTCAACCCCAAACAAGGAATTGCCGCAACTCACCTCCCCAAACAACATCAATCCAATCCCATTAAATTTCGGCATAGACCTTGAGCACTTTCTCCCATCCCAACTTATGGAAACCACCAAATCCCCACCACCACCACCACCCCCCACCAAAATTCCCAATACTCAAAAAAACAAAAAACGCCCCCATATCTCGCCTGAAGCTTCACAACAATCAAACAAAAAATCATGTGACAAAGATACACCACCCCAACCACTACCCGACAAACACCTACTACTTGCCTTCGCCACAAACACCAACACACCACTCAACCAAACATACTCGACCAACAAATTTGCCCTCTGTCTCAAAAACAAAACATCACTTACAAATACATCAATTTCTGTGGCAGAGGGTTTAAGGTCACATTCCCAGACGAACCATCACTTAAAAGTACACACAAACACACACTCATCGACGGCAACACAATAAAATGGGAATACCCAAGGTGGCAGACACAATCACAAGGAGTAATACATATAGATAACAGGCAAACACCAGCAGACATACAGGAATACATCCACATAGCCAACAACATCAGCACCCAACCCAAAATCATTGATTATAAAACTATCAACACAAAACAGCCATCCGCAACCAAACTAAACACCCAAATCACCTTTCTCACATTCCAATCCACTACATTACCTAACTTCATCACATTCGGAGCACTCATCTACAAAGTACACCCACTACGCAAAAACCCCACACAATGCAAAAACTGTTTCCAAGATAACCACACTACAGAAAACTGCAGAAACTACTCATTATGCCCAAGGTGTGGGTCAGACATGCACAACATAACAGAATGTACACTCGCCACATACTGCATACGCTGCGAAATACATGGACACTCAGCAAACCAAAACACATGCCCCATAAAACAGACACAGATACTTAAACTAAACAAGCACCTCAAACACACTGACCTACCCAAACCAGCAACCTACAACCATAGAACAAATTACTCTCTCCTCTCGTTATCATCCTCTAACCCCTCAAACATCTCCTCCTCCTCCAACACCTCCACCCCTCCTACCACCACCTCACTCGCCCCACCAAATCCCATAAATCCCGCCAACCCCCATCCCTACCTCAACCCCAACCCCTCCCCAACCAACCAAACCACCCCCGAACACCCTAACCCATCCCGTCCCAAACCAAACAAACCCAAGTCCCAACCCAACCCCAAATACCCAACCCCAAACTCCCAACCCACAAAAAATCCACTACTTCCACCCCCCAACCCCACCCCACCAATCCACCCAAACAACCCCGCTCCAAAACTGTCACTGACTTCGCCGAAGCAATTGAACTCTCCTTCATCCTCCGAGCAATGAGGAATGATCCCGTTACACGTTGGTAATATCAATGCAATCATCATCAACATCATCATCATCAACATTCTCGATGACATCATGATGGGATTTGAACGCTTCGAGAAAGAAACAGCAGATGTAGTGATAAAAGTATCCGTGATCACCCGTTGTGCGTGTGCTCAATCACTCACCTTGACCACTGTCCGTTTGAATCATTCCCCCGACATAACACTCGCCAGTGGTATAGCATTTTAGATACGTATTTAGTTTCAAATCAAGATATTTAACTATAGACGATTTTACAGATGGAACTACCCAATTGGATAGTCGATATATATAAGATCTTCATGCAGGTATTGTAATTCTTATAATGATGATGCGTGTAACAAAAACTCGCGTTTGTGATAACCATAGTCCACTCGTATCGCAAAATCAATTCCCTGCTATATATGCTTACCACCGCTGATGTCGCGATATACATTCACAAAGTGTTATTCCATTTCTAATATATATTTACATTTCTACTACATAGGAATTGCATGTTTAAAAAAGAAGAAGAAAAGTGTAACGCCGCAAACCACTGACCAAATTGACCGACATCTCACTCTTACTGCTGAGAGAACGGTACCACGGTTGACGAGGCGTTAAGCATTTATGATTTTATGAACGCTTAACTCAATATGAACGCGACTTGTTACAAATATCGATCGACTCCTACTTTTGGTTGTTCTCATAGTCTGAGGTAAAATCAGTAAATTAAATCACTTATTTTTTGTGCTTGATATGTTTATCTACTCTGCTTGTGGGTTTTATTTGTAAGGGTCTTTATTATTATGTTTTACAGATTAAAGATAATATGCAGCAGAGAGGGTTCGGGTGATCCTGGCACAGTCAGGCTGGTAAGGCTCATCATCAGCTCAGGGCCCTTGCCCCCTCTACACGCAGCCCAGACAGCGAATGGGACTTCTCCCAGGAAACGCTGCCTCGTCGAACCCACCAAGAACTTTCCGGAGAATATGAAGGCTCCCCAACACTGCAGCCTTCTGCATTACCCAGAGTGTCAGAAGGGCTGTACTCCCGGTGGAGAAGCCGGGCACTCTCCTGATCTGCGCCAAGAGATCGGGAGGTACCAAACCAAGGGCACCGAGAACAATGGGGAGCCTGGTGACAGTGTACTTGGGATGCAAGCGAGACATTTCAAAGGCGGGGTTCGCATACTTAGTATGCTTTGCCAATCACATTGGTGTCAAAAGGGACTGAAAAATTAATGATATATATAAATTCATTGGTTTTATCAAAGAGGACAAGACCAGGTTTGTTGGCTGGAATTCTTCTGAGGCTGTATCTGGGCCTATTCCAGAAAGTTTGAAAGCATCATTTTCCATGACGCCCTGGACATGTTCAGGGTCGTACCATGGATGGACCTCAGAGTCAAAGCCACAGGCATGTCAGGGACGGTAGTGAAAGCAACGAGCCATGCCATCATGTCGTTTAAGTTATTTAGTTTGTGCCAAGGAAGGGCATCCACTGACAAGGTGTTGGACAGTCTCTGTGAATTCATTGCAAAGTCGACATTTCATGCTAATACTTTCTTTAAGAATCACATTTAATCGATTGCGAGTGGAAAGTGACTGGGCCTGAGCAGCAAAAAGGAAGCCCTCAGTTTCACATTTGAGACCAGCCGACTTCGTCTAGGTGGGATTGCTATTCTGTTCCACACACTGCATGTACACACTATGCAATGGCTTCTCAAAAAGCTTCTCAACAAAAGACCGACTCTGGGCAGACTTGGTGAAGGACTTCACCTGGTTTACACCCATCGCTGTACCGTCCAGCAGTACATCGCCATCAGCAAAGTCAACCTCAAACTTCATATTCTGTCCAACAACCTTGGCTTGCTTAAAATAGCTGTGGAATTCCTTGCTTTCATCATGAGTCTTGACATGCATCACCAGAGGATCATCCAATAAATAAATATGTGCAAAAGTACACACTAAAATTCTATTATTATTATTATTATTATTATCAGGAAGC
This sequence comes from Haliotis rubra, assembly GCF_003918875.1. Lineage (NCBI taxonomy): Eukaryota > Metazoa > Mollusca > Gastropoda > Lepetellida > Haliotidae > Haliotis > Haliotis rubra. The sequence continues at coordinate 12,663 of NW_025766667.1, read as the reverse complement.
TTTAGACGTTTTATCTACAAAGATATTACTGAACTACTTGACAACCGTTTGATAAGGATCATGCCCAAAAAATTGTGAGACAAGCGAGATAAGGACATATTTCTTTAGCTTGGGTTGGACATTTGATGACTGTTTATTGTACATATCAGCGACTTCTTCGTAGTCTCTGTTTGACACATTTTCTTCATAGCTCGATTCAACATCCGATACTGTGTTCGCAAGTTGCTGAAGTTTCGTAGACGTTGGGTAAAGCTAGTTGCATATGTAAATAGGTTATTTTCTTATGAAGTCTGAACATGTACAAACCTACTGCTATGATTAAAATCAATAAAATAAAACCAACGGATATACTTAAACCGACATTATACCTATTTAGAGTAAGTGAAGAATCCCCTATTGTAACATTATCATAATCGAACCCTGTGTAACCGATACCCAATGTGGTAGTAGTAGTAGTAGTAGTAAAAGTAGCAGTAGTAGTAATAGTTATAGGAATAATAATAGATGTAATACTACGTGAAGTCGTCGTAGTAGTTGATGTTGTAGTAGTTGTGTAGTGTATGACGTTGTTAGCAGAACTCGTTACAGCAACGGCAGCAGCAGTAGTATTAGTACTAGTATTACTACTACTAGTAGTAGTAGTAGTAGTAGTAGTAGACGTCAATAAGCGGTGATACTGTGATGATAATACGATTAATATACGAGACGATAATGTAGACACTGTAAGAAGAAACAATTACATTTTTATAAGCTGTTGCCTTTGAGGAATAAAACTTAATAATGAAAGTACAATAGTGAAAGAAGAAAGAAAGTAACTCACCGCTAATTGTGCTCGTCGTGGTTGTAGACGTATCTTTGCCCTGGTTTGACGACGATGTGCCTGTAATGTAAAAAAGAATTAACATTATTTATATTTTACAGACAAGAGATGGAGTAATATGAGTAATATTCTACAATGATTTTGTATAACGAGTATTGTCACAATTATCATATAATTCATTCCTGACGTAGTTGAGTGTTCAAGATCGAATGCAGTCGGAGTCGTCGTCATCGAGGTGGATGTAGTCGCAGTTCCTCTTGAAACGGGCTCGGTCGTCGACGTCGATGTAGTAATACCTAATTATATAAGAACGATTTTGTCAAAGAAAACAAAAATCCAGCTGTAATCCTGCGTTCCGTTGTTATTGTTACTGTTGTTGCTGTTATTGTTGTCGTTGTGGAAGGCTTGGTCATAGGAGTCGATTTCTGAATGAAACACACACACACACACACACACACACACAGAGATATTTTGTGTAAGTCACGCCTTGTGCGTTAGAACCTATATACAGTACAATAAAATGATTTTACGAGCCACCCGTTTAGGGTTATGAGAGACTGTAAAAATCTAAGACATACGCGCACAAAAGCTACGCGACATACGCGAAAAAGAGTACTCGTCATTATGAAAGAGTACTCATCATTATGAAAGAGAACTTATCATTATGAAAGAGAACTTATCATTATGAAAGAGAACTCATCATTGTGAAAGAGAACTCATCATTATGAAAGAGAACTCATCATTATGAAAGAGAACTCATCATTATGAAAGAGAACTCATCATTATGAAAGAGAACTTATCATTATGAAAGAGTACTCGTCATTATGAAAGAGAACTTATCATTATGAAAGAGAACTTATCATTATGAAAGAGAACTTATCATTATGAAAGAGCTCTCGTCATTATGAAAGAGAACTTATCATTATGAAAGAGAACTTATCATTATGAAAGAGAACTTATCATTATGAAAGAGAACTTATCACCATCACATGAAATTTGCATTATCACCGGCATCAACACACTTAGTTAAAAGACAAACAGTAATACTGTACATAAAGTTCAGTAGAATAATTAAGGCGCGATAATTGTACTTACCTTGGGACACCTCACATGATTGATATACATCGTTACAAAAGTCGGTCGTACAATTTCGTCGCAGTGGATTAGGCTGTGCTCCAAGTAGATGACTCTCAAATTGGGAAACGACTTCTTGTCCACCATGAACGGTCGATCCCATCCCTGAGCCGTCACTCGCATGACTCGCGGGTGGCTTATGTCATCGACCCAGTCTTCACTGACTTCGCCGAAGCAAGTGAACTCTCCTTCATCCTCCGAGCAATGAGGAATGATCCCGTTACACGTTGGTAATATCAATGCCATCATCATCAACATCATCATCATCAACATTCTCGATGACATCATGATGGGATTTGAACGCTTCGAGAAAGAAACAGCAGATGTAGTGATAAAAGTATCCGTGATCACCCGTTGTGCGTGTGCTCAATCACTCACCTTGACCACTGTCCGTTTGAATCATTCCCCCGACATAACACTCGCCAGTGGTATAGCATTTTAGATACGTATTTAGTTTCAAATCAAGATATTTAACTATAAACGATTTTACAGATGGACCTACCCAATTGGAATTCATGTCGATATATATAAGATTTTCATGCAGGTATTGTAATTCTTATAACGATGATGCGTGTAACAAAAACTCGCGTTCGTGATAGTCCACTCGTATCGCAAAATCAATTCCCTGCTATATATACTTACCACTGCTGATGTCGCGATATACATTCACAAAGTGTTATTCCATTTCTAATATATATCCACATTTCTAATACATAGGAATTGCATGTTTAAAAAAGAAGAAGAAAAGTGTAACGCCGCAAACCACTGACCAAATTGACCGACATCTCACTCTTACTGCTGAGAGAACGGTACCACGGTTGACGAGGCGTTAAGCATTTATGATTTTATGAACGCTTAACTCAATATTAACGCGACTTGTTACAAATATCGATCGACTCCTACTTTTGTTTGTTCTCATAGTCTGAGGTAAAATCAGTAAATTAAATCACTTATTTTTTGTGCTTGATATGTTTATCTACTCTGCTTGTGGGTTTTATTTGTAAGGGTCTTTATTATTATTATCACTATTATTATTATTTTTTACAGATTAAAGATTGTATGCAGCAGAGAGGGTTCGGGTGATCCTGGCACAGTCAGGCTGGTAAGGCTCATCATCAGCTCAGGGCCCTTGCCCCCTCTACCCGCAACCCAGACAGCGAATGGGACTTCTCCCAGGAAACGCTGCCTAGTCGAACCCACCAAGAACCTTCCGGAGAATATGAAGGCTCCCCAACACTGCAGCCTTCTGCATTACCCACAGTGTCAGAAGGGCTGTACTCCCGGTGGAGAACCCGGGCACTCTCCTGATCTGCGCCAAGAGATCAGGAGGTACCAAACCAAGGGCACCAGAACAATGGGGAGCCTGACGACAGTGTACTTGGGATGCAAGCGAGACATTTCAAAGGCGAGGTCCGCATATTTATCATGCTTTTCCTTAATCTCGCCAATCACATTGGTGTCAAAAGGGACAGAAAATTCAATGATATATATAAATTCATTGGCTTTATCCAAAAGGACAAGATCAGGTTTGTTAGCTGGAATTCTTCTGAGGCTGTATATGGGCCTATTCCAGAGAAGTTTGAAAGCATCATTTTCCATGACGCCCTGGACTTGTTCAGGGTCGTACCATGGATGGACCTCGGAGTCAAAGCCACAGGCATGTCGGAGACGGTAGTAAAAGCAACGAGCCATGCCATCATGTCGTTTAAGATATGCTGTTTGTGCCAAGGAAGGGCATCCACTGACAAGGTGTTGGACAGTCTCTGTAAATTCATTGCAAAGTCGACATTTCATGTTAATATTCTCTTTAAGAATCACATTTAGGCGATTACGAGTGGGAAGTGACTGGTCCTGAGCAGCAAAAAGGAAGCCCTCAGTTTCACATTTGAGACCAGCCGACTTCATCCAGGCGAAGGAGTCGGATGGATTGCTATTCTGTTCAACACACTGCATGTACACACGATGCAATGGCTTCTCAGAAAGCTTCTCCACAAAAGACCGACTCTGGGCAGACTTGGTGAAGGACTTCACCTGGTTTACTCCCATCGCTGTACTGTCCAGCAGTACATCACCATCAGCAAACTCAACCTCAAATTTCAGATTCTGTCCAACAACCTTGGCTTGCTTAAAATAGCTGTGGAATTCCTTGCTTTCATCATGAGTCTTCACATGCATCACCAGAGGATCATCTGATAAATAAATATGTGCAAAAGTACACAATAAAATTCTGTCATGAAGAGCCTCCACATTAATCAAACCCCGACCTCCAGAATTGATTGGCATATATAAACGGTTAAGAGAGGAACGAGGGTGGTGGGCTCTGTTATCAGACATGATCCTTCTGGTCAGGCGGTCAAGACTCTGGATGTCTTGTTTCGTCCAATCAACTACTCCAAAGGAATAGGAGAGGACTGGCACAGCAAAAGTATTGGTGGCTTTGACCTTGTTTCGAGCATTTAGCTCTGAGCTCCAGATTTTCTTTAAACGAGATTTGTACTCGGCCAGAAGTTTATCTTGAATCTGGGCATTCTGGAGCTTATCTCGAACTTGCATTCCAAGATAGGTGTAGGCCCATTCTTCCACAAGATGCTCAATAACTCCTCCCCCTTGTAACTTGACCGATCCATCATTAATTACCTTGCCACGTTTCAAAGGAAGAGTATTACATTTGTCGAGTCCAAATGTCGTGCCAATATCATTCGAAAAGGACTCGACAAGGAGAACCTGCTCTTTCAAATTGGTATCTCCTTTGGCAAGGAGCTCGATATCATCCATGTAAAGGAGATGAGTAAGAGGTGTTGGGGATCTGTGCTGAGGAGGTCCGGGATGGTAACCCTCCTCTTTATTGAGCAGAAAGCTCAAAGGATTTAAGGACAGAGAAAAAAGCAAAGGACTAAAGGAATCTCCCTGAAATATTCCCCTTCAGATTGGAATAGATTCCGAAGTCTGCACCTGCCCTTGCGAGTACATCTCAAGTTGAGTCGACCAGCAACTCATTAAAGACTTGAGTGAGTGAGTGAGTGAGTTATTATTTAACGTCACATCGGCAATATTTTAAAGACTTGAGTAAATCAATAGTCGCTCAGGGAGGACAATACAATGAAGAGACTTCAGAATCCATTCGTGAGGGACAGAGTCGTATGCTTTTTGGTAGTCAATCCAGCACATGGAGAGGTTGCGGTGATATTTTTTAGCCTCTTCCAAAATCATTTTCTGTACAAGAAGTTGATCCTTGCACCCCCAACATCCTTTTCTTGCTCCCTTCTGCTCTCTGTAAATTATATCATTGGAAGAGCAGTAAGATGACACGAGGTTTGTCAAACACCCTGTGAATATTTTGTATTGTGTATTCAAACATGTGATAGGGCGGAAGTTTTGGGGATCAGTCAAGTCTCCCAATTATGGCTGGAATAATGCCGATGTGACGTAAAGCCCAACTCAACTCAACTTAACTCAACTCAACTCCTTTCTTGGGGAGAAGTATTGTGCGACCTTTGCAGAACCATGGAGGAACATCACCTGTGTCCACGAGAGTATTAAAACAGTGAAGTAATGGTGTTTGGACACAGGGGAACAGTTTCCAATACCGGTTTCGAATGCCATCAGGCCCTGGAGCTGTATTAGATTTGGACTTTTTTATAACACTATTCAGGCAATCTGGTGAGATGTAACAGACAAACGACCTAGTTACCTTCTCATGCATTGCATGGTCATAATCACGGACCCATGGTGCCTCAAGGTTACAGTTGCCGGGTACAGACCACAACTGTTTCCAGAACCTTTCATTGGCATTCATGGGAGGCCGTTTGTCATGTTCACCATCACTCTTTGTTTTCAGTTGCCTGTAGAAGTGCTTTTCATTGTTTCTAAACAGTTTATTTTGTTTGATGAATTTATTTTTCTTTTCCCATTTTTTCTTTCTTTCAGTCCAAACCTTTATTTTTGCCTTAAGGGAATCGACAATTTGGAGAAGTACCTTTTCTTTTGTTGTCTTGTATTGTAATTTTAATTTTCTCCAAATTGCCTTTTGCCGTTTTGACATTGGACTCCCTGATGGGGCAGCTCTATCCAGGAAATGTATTTTCTAGTTTCCGTTAGTTTTACTTGAAACCGGTTTTTCTTTGGTGTAGTCTTCTTAGTATTAGATGGTTTTTCTTTGGAAACTGTGTGAAGTTCCTCCAAGGTTCGAGCGGCAGCATAGACACAACAATTAACATCATGTAATGAACAGTCCGATGAAAGTTTCATAGAAATAATATCATTTAATAAATTGATTTCATTTTTGGGAAAAGATTCATTTGTTTGTTTTATTGGCCTCCGATTTTCTAAAGGTATGCCAGATATTTCATCATAAATCGAATGAAACAAAATATACACAGGATTTTCGGAAAGATCTGCAAATGAGGAAGAGGAAGAGTGAGGGTCTAAAATTTCGAGGCCAATTGGCTCTATGCCGGAAGAGTTTCAATCAGAAAGAGGAAAGAGTTTGACACGGACGTCCATAAGAAGTTTTGGGTCTGCTGCCACTTGAGCATTCTGTTCATGCAAAGGTTCCTGACGGGCACCAGTTGTGGGTTGAACTGGATCACGGGGCAAGAGATTTTTAAGCCACCGGAATTGATCTCGGAGATTTTGCTCCGTCAGGTAAGCATACATGGGCATGGCATTGTCCCAATGCAGCTTCAGCGACTTGCCATTGATACGTGGATTTTCAGGCCATCCTGTCGCTCTCGCACACTCAAGTAGTGTGGTTTTAAGGTGGTTTGACCAAGATATTCTTGATCGGGTTCTGTGCCTTCCCCTGGTTCAAGTCCCATCTCCAGTATGGTTGGTGTCACTACCGGAGGAAGGATGACTGGGCTGCGGAAGTGAATTGAAACTTTCCTTTTGGCTGTAACCAAGTGAAAAACCAGCTTCGGGGGGTCAGCCCTAACTGGGTGATGCACGTTTGGTTCAGGGAAAATAATTCCTATTATTATTATCATTATTATGTTTTACAGATTAAAGATAATATGCAGCAGAGAGGGTTCGGGTGATCCTGGCACAGTCAGGCTGGTAAGGCTCATCATCAGCTCAGGGCCCTTGCCCCCTCTACACGCAGCCCAGAATCATCATCAGCGAATGGGACTCCTCCCAGGAAACGCTGCCTAGTCGAACCCACCAAGAACTTTCCGGAGAATATGAAGGCTCCCCAACACTGCAGCCTTCTGCATTACCCACAGTGTCAGAAGGGCTGTACTCCCGGTGGAGAACCCGGGCACTCTCCTGATCTGCGCCAAGAGATCAGGAGGTACCAAACCAAGGGCACCGAGAACAATGGGGAGCCTGACGACAGTGTACTTGGGATGCAAGCGAGACATTTCAAAGGCGAGGTCCGCATATTTATCATGCTTTTCCTTGATCTTGTCAATCACATTGGTGTCAAAAGGGACAGAAAATTCAATGATATATATAAATTCATTGGCTTTGTCAAAAAGGACAAGATCAGGTTTGTTATTATTATGTTTTACAGATTAAAAATTGTATGCAGCAGAGAGGGTTCGGGTGATCCTGGCACAGTCAGGCTGGTAAGGCTCATCATCAGCTCAGGGCCCTTGCCCCCTCTACACGCAGCCCAGACAGCGAATGGGACTTCTCCCAGGAAACGCTGCCTAGTCGAACCCACCAAGAACTTTCCGGAGAATATGAAGGCTCCCCAACACTGCAGCCTTCTGCATTACCCACAGTGTCAGAAGGGCTGTACTCCCGGTGGAGAACACAGGCACTCTCCTGATCTGCGCCAAGAGATCAGGAGGTACCAAACCAAGGGCACCGAGAACAATGGGGAGCCTGACGACAGTGTACTTGGGATGCAAGCGAGACATTTCAAAGGCGAGGTCCGCATATTTATCATGCTTTTCCTTAATCTTGCCAATCACATTGGTGTCAAAAGGGACAGAAAATTCAATGATATAAATAAATTCATTGGCTTTATCCAAAAGGACAAGATCAGGTTTGTTAGCTGGAATTCTTCTGAGGCTGTATATGGGCCTATTCCAGAGAAGTTTGAAAGCATCATTTTCCATGACGCCCTGGACATGTTCAGGGTCGTACCATGGATGGACCTCGGAGTCAAAGCCACAGGCATGTCGGAGACGGTAGTAAAAAGCAACGAGCCATGCCATCATGTCGTTTAAGATATGCTGTTTGTGCCAAGGAAGGGCATCCACTGACAAGGTGTTGGACAGTCTCTGTAAATTCATTGCAAAGTCGACATTTCATGTTAATATTCTCTTTAAGAATCACATTTAGGCGATTACGAGTGGGAAGTGACTGGTCCTGAGCAGCAAAGAGGAAGCCCTCAGTTTCACATTTAAGACCAGCCGACTTAGGAGTCGGAGGGATTGCTATTTTGTTCCACACACTGCATGTACACACGATGCAATGGCTTCTCAGAAAGCTTCTCCACAAAAGACCGACTCTGGGCAGACTTGGTGAAGGACTTCACCTGGTTTACAGCGATCACTGTACCGTCCAGCAGTACATTGCCATCAGCAAACTCAACCTCAAATTTCAGATTCTGTCCAACAACCTTGGCACGCTTAAAATAGCTGTGGAATTCCTTGCTTTCATCATGAGTCTTCACATGCATCACCAGAGGATCATCCGATAAATAAATATGTGCAAAAGTACACAATTATTATTATTATTATTATTATTATTATTATTATTATATTTTACAGAATAATGAGGAAACAGCAGCAGAGAGGGTTCGTGATGATCTTGGAACAGTCAGGGAGGTAAGGCTCATCATCAGCTCAGGGCCCATGCCCCCTCTACACGCAGCCCAAACAGCGAATGGGACTTCTCCCAGGAAACTCTGCCTAGTTGAACCCACCAAGTCTGACTGACTGACTGACTGAGTTTGGTTTTACGCCTCTTTTAGCAATATTCCAGCAACATCACGGCAGGGGACACCAGAAATGGGCTTCAAACATTGTACCCATGTGGGGATTCGAACCCGGGTCTTCGGCGTGTCGAGCCAACAATTTGACCATTAGGCTACCCCACTGCCCCGAACCCACCAAGAACTTTCCGGAGAATATGAAGGCTCCCCAACACTGCAGCCTTCTGCATTACCCAGAGTGTCAGAAGGGCTGTACTCCCGGTGGAGAACCCGGGCACTCTCCTGATCTGCGCCAAGAGATCGGGAGGTACCAAACCAAGGGCACCGAGAACAATGGGAGCCTGATGACAGTGTACTTGGGATGCAAGCGAGACATTTCAAAGGCGGGGTTCGCATACTTAGTATGCTTTGCCAGTCACATTGGTGTCAAAAGGGACAGAAAATTCAATGATATATATAAATTCATTGGCTTTATCAAAGATGACAAGATCAGGTTTGTTGGCTGGAATTCTTCTGAGGCTGTATCTGGGCCTATTCCAGAGAAGTTTTAAAGCATCATTTTCCATGACGCCCTGGACATGTTCAGGGTCGTACCATGGATGGACCTCGGAGTCAAAGCCACAGGCATGTCGGGGACATTTAGGCGATTGCAAGTGGAAAGTGACTGGTCCTGAGCAGCAAAAAGGAAGCCCTAAGTTTCACATTTGAGACCAGCCGACTTCGTCCAGGTGGGACTGCTATTCTGTTCCACACACTGCATGTACACACGATGCCATGGCTTCTCAAAAAGCTTCTCAACAAAAGACCGACTCTGGGCAGACTTGGTGAAGGACTTCACCTGGTTTACAGCGATCACTGTACCGTCCAGCAGTACATCGCCATCAGCAAAGTCAACCTCAAACTTCATATTCTGTCCAACAACCTTGGCTTGCTTAAAATAACTGTGGAATTCCTTGCTTTCATCATGAGTCTTGACATGCATCACCAGAGGATCATCCAATAAAAAAATATGTGCAAAAGTACACACTAAAATTCTATTATTATTATTATTATTATCAGGAAGCTTTAGACGTTTTATCTACAAAGATATTACTGGACTACTAGACAACCGTTTGATAAGGATCATGCCCAACAAATTGTGAGACAAGCGAGATAAGGACATATTTCTTTAGCTTGGGTTTGACATTTGATGACTGACAAAAAAGATTTTCTTTCATTAAAATAATAGTTGTGACTTATAGAAATCATTGACATGCACACTAAATTCATACTGTCATTGCCTATTTTTCCGAGAAGTTCTCATGTGCAAGCTATAACTTATTTTCTGAATGTTACATACATTATGCTTTGATATTATATGTATAGAACTACGAATTATCGATTATTTTGAAAATAATGTGAAAAGATTAATTTTTTAAAAATAATATGGGGTCATTCTGGCAGACAAGAAATTGAATGGGGTCATAGGCGGACCTCCATAGCTAATATCTCATACTGCTATTGACAATGTGTTTGCAGCTACTAACTAGTGGGGTGTTGTTAATAAATTGTTAATTGATGTGTGCAAGGTGAAATATGTCCAGACCAAAACCAACTGAGTTAAAAACATAATGTTCATTGGCACTTTACTATGTAAGATTTAAAACTCTTTAAGCTGCATATTTCTATTTATACATTGCACGTATTAAACAGTGTTTATTTTGAAAGTTCTTTGGAATATGTCAGCGTACATTTCAAGAAATTACATTAACTTGATTTTTTTTCAAATAAGGTTTTCCTTAAAATTTTAACCTGTGTAAGATTAGATTGAGAACGATTAGAATTTACTTACTTACACATCTAACTCATTTGTTGTTCTTTGCGCACAAAGGCCTCTGCTTTCCCACTTCTTTGTCTTCTAGGTGAATGAACCCTCTTGTTCGTCCAAAACCGCCAAACTGCTTCTGAAAGGAGATGTGTTAAAGTGGAAAATATTCCTATTTGGAAGTTACAAAAATAGTGGATGTATAATTTGTATGTATTTTTCTGATTCATAGGATGTAAATTATATGGATAATTTTATGTACATCATTTACTGAAGGGTTTAGATTACACATACCTGTTGCAGGTCAAGATCAGTTAGTCATCTTCAGTTTTTCCAACACTGCCCCAATGGAATGCTGGAAATGTAGAAATTAAGGGAATAATCAGGAACTCGTCTGACGAGAGTACGCCCCCGACCTGACTACTGGCCATGCTTCCTGATTATTGAGGCTTGTGACAAGCAACCTTGCAATTGAATCCTTTTGCAATCTCCAAAGGTATTGCTGGTATCTGCGGAGAGGTTGCCAATGTCACAAAGCTCCGATCTGGCTCTCTCCTGATAGAATGTACCCGGAAACACCAATCTTTAAATCTTCTCAAAATACAAGAATTTGTAAATATCAAGGTCGCTGTCTCAGCACACAAAACCCTTAATTCGTGTAGAGGCATTGTACGGGACAGAGCTCGATGCCTGTCTGACATGACTGAAGAACAAATTGTCAAGGAACTCTCTCAGCAATCCGTCACAGCCGTCAAACGATTTACCTTCAAAAAGGATGGTGTTGTTCAACCAACGAACACCTATCTCTTCACGTTCGCTCGAGCAAACATTCCTGACTCGATTAAAGCTAGTTATTGTAGCATTGGTGTGGAGGTGTATGTCCCCAATCCACTCCGGTGCTACAACTGCCAAAAGTTTGGACATGGATCCAAGTCCTGTCGTTCCTCTGCTGTCTGTTACCGCTGTGGTGACAAGCATGAGAGCAACGACTGTACTAAGGAAGTGAAGTGCCCAAACTGCGGTGGTAACCATATGGCCTCTTCCAAGTTCTGTCCAGTATGGAAACGCGAATCCGAGATACTGAAGATTAAACACAAAGAAAATATCTCCTTTCACGAAGCAAAGAAGAGGGTTGCAAGTCTAACTGCAGCCCCTTCAACCATCACCTACTCTGCTGCTGTCTCCCGCCCTACCATCACTACTGCAACCATCTCATGTCAGACCGACCTGACATGGTTCACGTCTTCTCAGCCAACTGAACTCAACACAACTCAGCCTATCTCAGCCACTCCATCTCCAACGCCAAAAGTCAAAACTTCTGAATCACAAACGCCAGAACAAATGCCAAAACCAGAGACAGAAACTGCGCGCAGAAAAAGGGAAAAAAGAGGCTAGAGAGAGACTAAAGCAAATCGAACAACCGCCAAACACAAAACCAAAGGCCACCTCTCCCTCAGAGGTCCCAATCGAGGTCCATAACTCCTTTGGCCCTCTGGATATGGAGGTAACCCCATCTCCACCAGACACCAATAGGAGTTCATCAAACGCTTTCTCACGTTCACGTGACATGTCACCAGTGGAAGCACCATGAATCCACAAAACATGATCCAATTGAATTGCAGAGGACTTAAGAATAATTATAATGAATTACAGTTATTGATTCAAGACTTCAAACCATCTGCGTTTTGTCTCCAAGAAACCTACCTAAAAAGGACCGATAAATTTGACATCCGTCGGTACAGTTCCTACCACTCCTTTTCTCCTCCCGGTGTAAAAAAGCTACAGGAGGCACTTCTATCCTGGTGAGGCAGGGCACCCTCCATAGCCCTGTTCCACTTAACACCAACCTACAAACTGTTGCTGTCCGCATAACTCTGAACATAGGGTTTACACTATGTTCCCTCTATCTCCTCCCACCTAAACTGTCCGCCTATCAGATCTTCAGAACTTATACGATCAACTCCCAAAGCCCTGCATAATCATGGGCGACTTCAGCAGCCATAACCCCTATGGGGAGTA
>NW_025766666.1:0-27061 GCF_003918875.1 Haliotis rubra | reverse complement strand
CTGCAGTTACATGCTGACCAGAGGTCAAGGCCATCAAAATACATGGTGGATATCATCTCCTAAATAGGATCATGGCTCTTTTAATCTATAGCTGTCATCTCTAGCTAAACTGATATGTCATGACACAGCTAAAACTGCAGAGGATAGCACTTAAGAGGATAATGAACATTCTCAAACCAACTTTGCTTATTTCAATTGTTAGACAAAAAGACCTTATTTCAGTTATATCCCAAGGTATATGGTCCCTATTTGTATCAGTTCTTGTTTTAATCCACAGGAGTCCTTCAATCAGTTAGTCCGGGACACATCTGATGAGAGTTATGTCCCCTTCTTGATTGGCTTCTACGCCTTCTGGGCACCAGGGGCCTTGACCTTCCTACGCTTCATGTCTCTCACTGTGCAGGAGTTTGACGACCTGAGTGTAGCCTTGAGATTTGGCTTAGTTGACCTGTCTGAGCAAAACCAATGTGAGTCCACGACAGGTGACATGTCAAACAGTCACTGCATGCAGTTGATATCTCTTCAGGTCTCCTCCAGTTTGTTTTGTATCACTAAATCATGGTAATGGTCTACAACTTATTGTCTACCTATTTTGCTCACTTGAATAACATTTGAAATAAACTGAAGAAGAGAATTTAATTTTTTGTGTTCACAGTATAAGAGATATGAAAAACTGAGTAAAAAAGTGCTTTCTTAATTAAGAAATTAAGGGTTAGATTTCTTCCAGTTTTTCTTGCTTTGATCATTTTTTCATTACTGATATGTCAATGAGTATAAGAGCGTCCACCCAGAGAGCGGAAGGTCACAGGTTCAATCCCCGGCCACGTCATACTAAAAGACGTTAAAATATGGTACTTGTTGGTCCCTGCCTGGCGCTTGGCATTAATGGGTACAACAAGGACTGGTCAGCTCGGGAGTCGGTATAATATGAGCTAGCACTATAAAACCAGCTTAAGTCTGGGCTAGTACAAGCAGCCACACATACACACACATGCACGTCGTCATATGAGCGAAATAATCTTAAGTATGACATTAAACCCCATTTCACCTCACCTTCATGCCATTTTCCATTTTCCTCGTGACACTTGAACTGTGTAGGATTGATATGTGCCTAAATTCCATGCATTATGGTTCCAAGTATGAAAACTCACTGATGTAATATACAATCATGTCAGCCTTAGACCATGGCGTAACAGCTGTATGTTGATACAACAGCTTTCACTGACACTGTAGAGCTGGGATATCTGGTGGTCAAGAAAATCAAGGCTATCCAGTTAATATGTAAAATGAATATGTTAAATCAGTCCCTCTTGGATTTCGCGATTCCGTGGTTGCCAAATAAATTGTGGAAATTACCTTTTAATGCAGAAAAACGTCTGGTCCGCAGAAAACGCATTTTCATTCAGAATATCGGCAGAATTTACCATTTTTCTGCCGCAGAATTTACTTATTTTGAAAGTTAAAAGAAGGTTGACTATCAAATGAAACAATATTTTTGTAGAGTTTGTAATGTCATTCCTGGTCACACTCGTAAGAGTACGGTTTCAGATCATCTTTCTAAATCTAAAAAACATCTTGCAAGAAAAAACAATCTGTCAGCTGTACCTTGAATGCCATGAAGCTCTAAAACAGTTACAGCTTTGTGTTTCAGAGTAAAAGTTTGAAATTCTTTATCATTTTTGGTTGTTTTTTCAAGTATTTAACTGCAGAATCTTTTGCAGAATTTTGAGAAATGGGATGCAGAATTTACTTTAATTTGCAACGGAATTCGTAAAAAAATTCACCATGGAATCAAGGAGAGACTGTTAGATATTGACTGAAACAAATAATATATTCCTGATATATTTGTCTTGCTTGTATTTCAGTGGTCAATAGATACATTGACCCCAAGAAGGCAAGATTGTTTCCTTTTCTCATCCTGTTCACAAAAGGTAACTATAAACATATAAATATTTAAAGTGTATGGATTTACATGACTGCCTTCATGGTAACCGTTTGTCACATAATCTGTCTACTTGTGATTGTGGGTTCAGCTGCTGGTATACCCTGTTTGTGTGTAAAGGTTTGTCATCACTCAGGGTTCAACGTTACGTCAGATGCCTAACCAACTCAGCCACCGCCTCTTCCACAAAAATGGAAGTCTGACAACCGGTAGTCTAGACCATAGACTTTGTGTATCGCTCTGATGAGTGTAAATTGTCACGGCTCCCCTGGTTGAAAGCTATGAATGCACAATGCCATTTAGAAAGTGGTCAAATGTAACAAATGTTATATTTGGGATTACACTTTCTCAGTTGGTTAATTAGGCAGCTGACTTTGTGTGCTGGCAATTAGGTGCCTGATTCTGAGGATGTAGGTTCGAATCCCGGATGGGACTCGGCCCAACAAAAGTACTAGAATCTGTACTTTACTGAGAAAGTGTAATCCCAAATATAACGTGTTACATTTGACCACTTTCTAAATGACATAGTGTATTCAGGTAGACATCTATTTGCACTAGTTGTAGACAGACAGGTAGACATCTATTTGCACTATTTGTAGATAGAGAGACAGGTGAGCTACAACAGACTCTGCTGTCTGAGAAGAGACCGAGTCCACAAACTGTGTACACAGAGATCCTGGGGCTTGGCATCAACATCTCCACCTACAGTGGGGAGCCATTGCTGTACCAGCCATACGGAGTAGAGGACCCCATGCAGGTAGGCTCATCAGGGCTGGCTACAGGTGAACACTAACCATACATGTACCACATGATACAGGTGTCTAGTGTGTTTGAGGGTCCGTATGTGTTTTACAGTCCACCATAACCAGACAGGACCTAATCACTAATCACTAGTGAGTGAGTTTAGTTTTACGCCGCACTCAGCAATATTCCAGCTATATGGCGGTGGTCTGTAAATAATCGAGTCTGGACCAGACAATCCTGTGATCAACAGCATGAGCATCGATCTGAGCAATTGGGAACCGATGACATGTGTCAACCAAGTCAGCGATCCTGACCACCCGATCCTGTTAGTCGCCCCTTATGACAAGCATGGGTTATTGAAGATCAATATTCTAATCCGAATACTAATCACTAATCACTAGGTACTTGCGTGTGTTGGATAGGTGTCTAGTGTGTTTGAGGGTCTGTATGGACACATGTGCTCTCCAGCCTACCATTACAAGATAGAACCTTATCACTAATCACTAGGTACTTATACTCCCCATCAAAAGTTGAGACTCACTAGTGTAAATGTAGCCATTTACTTAAGTCAGCTGTTCTAAAATAAATTTTGCAAAACTTTCCATACTGTTTAAAGGTACTGTTTTACACATGAACTGATGTATTGTAAAACACATTTGTAACGTTGAAAAGGTTATTGTCATGAGTTCAATAAATGATGAAACTCAGTGAAAATTGACGAATTCGTAACAAAACTTTACACCAAAACGCAGCTGTTCACATGCATGATATTTGCACATGCTTTACAGCAAGTTGGTGCATGATCCTCGTGCAATGCATCTGCATAAGGTTTTCAGTTGGTTCCCCCAAGTTAGTGAAGAAATTCATCTTTGATGTAACCATATATATATACATAACATATAGTGAGTGCTTTAGGTGAGTATACACACCTCGGTACGATACGTTCCCAAACACTTTGTATTGGTTCATCCTCATATCAACCTCTTATGACGTCATTAGCGGTTGTTTTCAAATATCATTCAAGGGTCTTACAATATCAATGTTTACTCGGGCGAATATGGAATACCTTAGCGTCGCCTCGGTTATCCATATTCTCCCTCGTAATATTCTCATCGGCAATTCTTAAATATTTCACTCGACTTCCGTCTCGAGACATATTCAAGAATTACCTCTGTCAAAATGACAAAAAGGATGAGCAAGTTTACTGTTTATTACTTACACCACAACATGAATGACACAGTTCGTAGCGATAGTTGTTTGTGAGCGTTCGCGAACATCCCATGTTAAAAAAGGACACCCGTGGTGAGGTATCTGCAACTGAACGCACCCCGGGTCCTGCGTTGGTCTGTGCAGATGCACTTTCCCGTGGCATAATCTCATCTTGTTTCAAGGGGTGTTTGCGGGATTTTGTAAGTAAGACTAAGTAAGACCTAATCTCATTTTTCAAAACAATACTGTATTTGTTTAAATAATTTTAAAATCATTTAGATTAACTTAACATAATCCTCCATTTTACCTGCGTGTATTTTAACAAAATAGTCTTCCTTTTCCGCTACGTGTATGGCAAATAGTTACCTCCCCCTCGGTTGATATAGAAATGAATACGCTCGCTGTGAGGTTGCTATTTACTACCTTAACTTTTGATGGGTAGTATATATGTGTTGGACAGATGTCTGGTGTGTTTGAGGGTCCGTATGGACACATATGTTCTCTAGCTTACACACAATAAGCAGACAGGACCTAATCACTAATCACGAATCACTAAACACAAGGTGCTTGTATGTGTTGGACAGGTGTCTGGTATGTTGGAGGGTCCGTATGGACACATGTGTTCTCTAGCTTACAATAAGCAGACAGGACCTAATCACTAATCACGAATCACTAAACACAAGGTGCTTGTATGTGTTGGACAGGTGTCTGGTGTGTTTGAGGGTCCGTATGGACACATGTGTTCTTCAGCCTACCATAACCTGACTGACAATACACCCACGAAGAAGCCACAGGTGAAAAAGAAAATGAAAAATCTGAAAAAGAAAAGAGACTGGCCCAACAGGGTATGTTTTACAGCATTTTCATGATAAATATTTATACTGACATGTTTTATACTGATATATGATAAATAAATAGAAATATGTTAATTTTGAATTCTTTGCTGTGTAAAAGTACAAGTGGAGAATGAATTTGTCTGTTTTGTGTTATGATGAGTTTTAATTGCACAAGGGGCGGTGGGGTAGCCTAGTGGTTAAAGTGTTCACTCGTCACACAGAAGGGTTCAATTCCCAACATGGGTACAATGTGTGAAGCCCATTTCTGGTGTCCCCCAACGTGATATTGCTGGAATTTTGCTAAAAGCGATGAAAACCATATTCACTCACTCATTTAATTGCACATATGAAGGTGCAATGGATTTTCCTAATAATTATACAAATGTAGGCCCTTTTAAGTTATACTGTTTATATTTCTGTGTGCGGTAACTGAACCAACACATAGTGAAATAATACACTGTAAGACAAGCTGTAAATTGTTTCCACAGGACATTTTTGATGAAATTGATGCCACCCTTCCGAAGGATCATGGGATACCAGTTGTGTCACACGTGACATGGAGTCAGGTGGTGGAGAAGTCCCACGCACCACGACACCCGTTCCTGCCAGAGGGCCGATGGGCAGGAGAGTATACCAAGGTGGCCATGGTAAGCCAATATCTGTTAATTATTTGATGGCCAGACATTTATGTCAGATTTTATCTGGTGGTGTCACATGCATACTGCTTATAAAACATAACTGTGTTTTCATGTTGTTTATTCTTGTGATGTCTTGTAAGGGCAATGGTTGGGCTGTAGTCGAACACTAATTTGGTTCAGGTCCAGGTGAGGTGAGGTGAAATTGGGTTTAACGTCGTGCTTGAGAATATTAGCTCATATGACGACGTGCATGCGTGTATGTGTATGTGCGGCTGCTTGTACTAGCCCAGACTGAAGCTGGTTTTATAGTGGTAGCCCACTGAGATACCATGCTGCAGTGAAGCATGAATATCCCACTCAGACACATTATACTGATTCCGAGCCGACCAGTCCTTGTTGTACCCATTAATGCCGGGCGCCAGGCAGGGACCAACAAGTACCATATTTTAACGTCTTTGGGTATGACGCGGCCGGGGATCGAACCCGCGACCTTCCGCTCTCCGGGCGGACGCTCTAACCACTACACCACGGAGGCAGTCTGGTTCAGGTCAAACATATATGATCTCACTTAGTACTGGGAGGAATCCATATTGAGAGTAGTTCCATGCCTGTGACACTCCCATGACACCACACATACTGAAGGCAGTAGCAAACCTCATGCAACTGTTCAAATTATTTGTATTTTCAAATCTAAGTCGGTATCAAGTTTCTGTTCGACAGAAAATAACAAGTCTTCAAAAGACGATGTCATGTCATATTAACTATATATATAAATTCTTTAAGTGGCATTTAGAAGCTAGTGTGATGAAGAGGAACTGTATTTATGGATAGACAACTTCTTGATTGCAACGGATGTGACGTTTTGTTGTAGATGCTAACAGTGTTATCACTTGCTTGCATCTGTTGCAATAAAGTAGTTGTCTATCCATAAAAACTTGATATGCATCAGGATGTAATGTAACACGGTTAACAGTCAAATCACACATCTGTACTCCAGTGCTTCCCAAAGTGTTACATACATGGTGGAATGAGCCAGATTAATCTGGAACGTCACAGCACAGGCAAACTGTAGCGCAAATAGGGCTGCGCAACAGAGAGAAAACTGTGGAATTAAATATATTTTAGGGGGGTAATTATTAAATATGAAGTTGGAAATCTGAGGTGAGGTGAGGTGAAATGGGGTTTAATGTCGTACCTGAGAATATTTCGTTCATATGACAACGCGCATGCGTGTGTATGTGTATGTTCGCCTGCTTGTACTAGCCCAGACTGAAGCTGGTTTTATAGTGCTAACCCACTGAGATAACATGCCGCAGTGAAGCATGAATACCCCACTCAGACACAGTATACTGACTCCGAGCTGACCAGTCCTTGTTGTACTCATTAATGCCGAGCACCAGGCAGGGACCAACAAGTACCACATTTTAATGTCAGCAGCCGGAGATCGAACCCGCGACCTTCCGCTCTCCGGGCGGACGCTCTAACCACTACACCACAGAGGAAATCTGAAAGCACAACCCTGTGAGGGAAAGGGTATCTACCTTTGATGGTGGCCATATATTATGTTGATGTTAAAAATATTTTTCGAACCGAAGCGAGGGAAGTACATTGCCAACCTTTACTCGCTTCGCTCACATATAGGAAGATTGGTCATTTTCTTTTTGTTGCGCAGCCCTATTTGCGCTACAGTTTGCAACTTGCTGAGCAGAGTTATGTCCCTTAGATGCCCTTGACAGTCCAGTATAGTGCTGCTATTGGGTTTCACCAAAGTGTCAATATCTTGGAATTTATATAGTCCTTCGCAGATGAGAATATTTGACCCCAAATCTTTCCAAATAGGAATGTATTACACATGGTGTTTGTTTCACCTAATTTTAACTTAAATGCGATGGTTTGGTTGACATGACTAAATGGATTCTACTGATAACAGAATCTAAGGAAGGAAGTGACCTAATTCTTTAGAGACCTTACATAATTTTATTGAAGGCAATTTTACAATGCATTGCTAAAATACCTCTGAAAATAACGAAATTAAAATGAAAAAAAAAAATTGAACAAGATAAGAATGTTTCCTAATTTACCTGCCCTAGGGCTCCTTGAATCCTTGATAAATCCACATTTCTGTGCCGGGTAACCGTTACATAGCCATGTAGTGATTTGAAGGAAAATGTTCATAAACAGTTCTTAACTTGCCCACTAAGGACTTTACAACTAGTCCAGTGGAACACATCATCCTATCACAGTGGTGTTAACCCAGCAACATTTTGTGTCATGCAGATTGTGTTCCTGATCGATGGATGTGGAAGCTGTCGACGTAACATGGATGTCTTTCGTGAACTGCACGAAACAGTAAAGTATATAGGTTAGATATTGTCTTCCCTCACCAATCCGGCACAGTAGATAGTGTGTTTGAGCTCAGTGGACAGTGACTTCAGCTCTTTCCATTGCCGCTATGTAGGAAGCTCAAACTGTGCACCAGAAGTAGCTTTTTAATTAGAATGGTAAACAATTCATTTTAGGGATGAATCATACAAAATTGTCAATAGAACAGAAATGAAGAAAGTTTCATCCAAGGGTATCACAAAGGTGTCACAGGCAGCGGATGAGGTTTGATAACAGTGCCAATCTTTTGTTTCTTATGGGTAAACATGGTTGCATTACTACTTTGAAAGGTGTAAATAACGTTGTCTTTTAAGATGTTTTAGACAGTTTGCCATCACTCGAAGTATTTGTCTTTGGCAATTATTTGATCTTTTCTGAGATCTTGTTAGTGATATCATTTCTTTTATACGTGGAACTTTCTCTGCTATTTTAGATGGTGGCTCCCTCTACCTTGCAAACTGTACGCGGGATAGGCAGTTGTGTGTGGACCATGGCGTGACAGGCTTCCCCACCATCCTGGCCTTCCGTGGGTTTGGTTGGCTGGGTGACGGTCTGTGTGTGTCGTCACAAGCTGAGAGAGAGATCGCTGAATCCATCAGGATGGACTATCATGGCGTCATACTGGTCAGTACTATCACTGATACCATGGTAACGTGGGTCATTATTTGGAAGTATGCACACATTTTAGACCAGTCTGCATGAACAGAATGTCTCAAATTGATAGCCTGTGTCATTCTGCAGGATTGAAATTCAGGTGGTGCATAGCTGTGCAGAGTTACTTCCCTTTCCAGTAGAGATGCTGTTATGGGTTTGATTCCCTCATTCACTTTCATCATGATCTTGGTTTCAATTATTACATGCTTCATGATGGGCATCTCACCCAGGACTGAATGTCAGGACATTATTAGCTGACCTCCGAAGATTCGGGTTAGAAGTGGCCAGTACTTCAGCAAACCTTTCTTGTCCTAATACTATTAGTAAGAGGCGACTAACGGGATAGGGTGGTCAGGCTTGCTGACTTGGTTGACACATGTCATGATATCGCAGTTATGTAGATCGATGCTCATGATGTTTATGGCTGGATTGTCTGGTCTAGACTTGATCATTTACAGACCGCCGCCATATAGCTGGCAGGGTTAAACAACAAGCAAGTACTAAACATGATTAGGTGCTTAAGTAACCTCATGACATGACATGATTAAAATGAAGTTCAAATTCTCAACTGACTGTTTATTTGCTCCAGTGTTCTTCACCCACCAGTTTACTGACGACCAGCAGCTGATTGACCACTGACCTTGACCGTGATTTCAAATGCTGTTAGTTCTGTTAGTTTTGCACCTTTGGATTATCAAAAACCAAGCTACCATGGTTAGGCAAGCTTAATATGTATCGTACAGATTGGTAAGTCATTTGAATTATTTTTAATTTTCAGGTAAAACATATCATGGAGTGGTTCTCCTCTGTGGCAAGTCCAGCTGTGAACAACCTCAAATTTAGGCAGCCTCCTGTCATGGAAGTAGTGGTAGGTATACAGGATATAGTGTGTGCAGTATCGCACATGCTTTGATGAGACTTTTGGAATGACATCCCATAATAATTGTGTTTCAAGTCATTGATTGAACAGATATTGTACAGTGATAGGGTAAATTTAAATAAATGCTAATTTTTAAACTTATCCTATCTCACGGTATGCACTTCTCTCTCTTGATTCGACACTGGGTGTAAAGATGTAAACTTTTTCTCCTTAGGCCTCTCTTGTCCATCCGCCCAAGCACTCTATGATACCCTCATTATAAGACAGCTTCCTAGTTGTCATGCAAAGCATGCCGCATGCAGCATGCTCCACTAGCTACCCATGTGACCACCTCTGAATCATCATTCTCCTTCTTATCGCACTTGAGTGTGAATGTAATTTACTTTACTCAGCGTTTTCTACATGGGGAAGACTGACCAGCCTAAAATAAGGTGTAACAAGGTTTTCTCTGCTAGTGATCCACATTCTATATGTATCGATTGTGTGGTACAATGCAAATGGGAAACACGTGAGAAATGCAAGAATCTTACCTTTGAGGCCTTTGGAGACTACACCAGGGCTTGCGCTTGACATATTGCTGATAGATATATGCAGCATCGTTAGATGGACCCAGTCCCACCAAGAAAGGCAAGTTTAAGCATCCTACTTTATCTGCTCGTTGGTCACAGTCCCCTCCCTCGAATGAAGAGGATTTAATGAGAGCATCGTCAGACGCTTATTTATCGGAAGATCTTCGTAAACTTCTTGGCTGACAACATTCAAGTCCCGAGTCCCTCATCTTCGACCACGTCCAGTGTGGTGGTCATCGACTGTTCTGCCACCCCCCCAGAATACTTCATTACAGCAGGACCTTCGAACTATGCTCTCCGTGTCTCACTTCCCGGATCAATTATCAAGGGAACCTGGTTTACAAGAAACAGCTAGTCTCTCCACCTGATTGGCAAGATCGCATTTGCGTAGCCGTTCAAGATCTCGTCATTCGTCCAGTGGTGACAGGAATCGGTCTAGCTCGCCAAAACGGTTGCAAGCAGTTATTTCACCGACTACTTCCAATTCGGTGAATAGAAGTGTTTCTTGTGTCACGATGCCTCAACCTTCCACTTTGCCGAAGCCTGCAAGTTCATCAAATCACAGTTCACCGGATCACGCTTTACCGGACCGCACCCCTCCAGCTCGACTTTCACCGGAACGCCTCCCTTTGCTGAAACAGCATTCGTCGAACTGTTTTCGCCAGACCAACACTCCACGAATCAGCTCTCTTCAAACCGGTTTTCGTACCAAAGGCAGTTTACTCATCAACATTCACCGGAAGGGTCTTCTTCCAAACAACCTTCGCCGAAACAGCATGCTACACATCAGGCTTCACCGAAATGGCATTCTTCGAATCAGTATTCAGCAGAACGCCCTTCTCTGGATCATATGTTTCTGAGTGCTTCCCCGAACTCTTCCAGTCATATGTCTTCAGCATGAACACGGATTCAACGAGTCGTTGGGATCAATCACCTATTATTCTTTGGATTTGTTCACCGGAAAGACCTGTTAGGTCTAGTTCGGCCAAGACGCCACTCTTCGAATTGCTCGCATTCTACTAAACACACTACTTCAACTACTTCGTTGAGATCCATTCTCTGCTCAAAGTCTCCTCATCGGGCTTCGTCTTCTTGTCATCGTGGGACTTCCAGTTCAGCGCACTTCACCTATCAACCTAGATCTCCTACACGATCAACTGCTGCCTATCGTTCTAGATCCAGGGATCATCATTCTCATTATGACACGTCCCCTACTCGCTCCCGATCTCCTTAGCGAGTCTCCATTTGTGCGTCTTCACCGGGTTCGTCCCCCTCCAGACAAAGATATAGCTCTTCAGATAGGAGATCTACTCAATGGGGTTCAGATTACAGATCTCAGCATGCTACGACTTCGGAAGGGGCTCATGCCTCCTCTTGTCTCTCTACCCGGATTTTACCAGATTCTTTGACTCCAGCATAGGAAACGACTTCTCCCCCTGATCTGGCTGCGATGTTGAGCGCTATTACCACTGCTTGGAGTCAACGACAGTCTACTCAATCAACGGGGAGTGCTCCTCCCCTTAGACCATCTGTTGCAGCGCCCAGTTTTGGTCATCAACCGGAACCTCCGTCTCCAGCACGTTCGGATGTTGCTTCCCCAGAGGGAAGTCTGGATTTTGTTGACGAACCCCAAGTATTAGCATGGATAGTGGAGAAACTCCATCTCCCTATGTCAAGAAACGTGGAGGACTAAGCGCATTCTTTCTCCATGAGACAAAGGGACTTGGCATCTATGACTCTTCCACCACGACCTTATATTGCTCATTTAGCCCTTCTTTGGATCATGCCTTTAAAAGCCTTAAGAGGATTAAGGATGGCCTGTCTTCACCTAGATACTCCTTATCGGCATCTCACTCCCATGGTTTCCAGTCGTTGGCTACTGCATCTCCAGTGGATGAAGATGTCCAAACACTTTGTGGGAAAAGGACTTGTTCAGCTGTTTTAGTTGAGGACAGAGAATTGTTTCGCATGGACACAGCTGTTCTTCGCTCCTTACCCTTGATTAGCTGCATCATCTCTGTGGTGGACGCAGTTGCGGCATCAGTAGAGCACTCATTCTCCGACCAAGATGCTTACATTAGGGGCTGTGTGTCCCTTATACTGGACCAATTTCAGATCGTACTGGACCAGCTGTCTCATTTCCTTGGTTATTTATTGGCAGTTCGGCATCGTGGCCCGCTCAGTTTGTCTTCGTGGGATGACAGGTTTAAGGCTGAGCTCCTCTGTCAACTGTGGTCTTCAGGGTCATTATTTAATGGCATCATTGGGGAGGTTTCGGCAAAGATGGATAGGGTCACTCAATTTCAAATTTTGGTGGAACTATTGAAATTCCAGAAATCCCATCTGCATGATTCCTTGAAACAGAGACAGGCTCCTCGTTTCGTGCCATCTCATCCGGAACATTGGCAGGTGTTTGGTGGCCAGTCGTCCCGAGGTAGAGGTAGCAAGTCCTCTCGTGGCAACTCCTCCAGACGTCCTCCCAAGTCCCACCCAGGGCAGTGACTCGTCGAAACAAGGGCATGACTGGGAACTCCCGCCTCCAGCCGTTCCCATTTACGACTCTCCAGTGGGCGGGAGATTAGAGAGGTTCGCCCATTAGACCATCCTAGACGACCCTTTTGTGACCAACCTTCTCTCCAGAGGCTACCAACTTCCAGTCATTGGACACCCTCCTCTGACATTGCGTACGGTACATCGCAGTTATCCGGTGGACCAGATCCAGTTTCTTCGCTCCACCATAGGTACGCTTATAGAAAAGTGTGCAGTCCAGTCTCTCGGTCTGGCGCCCAGCACTCCGGGGCTCTGTTCCCCCATCTTCATAGTTCCCAAGAAAAACTCCACAAAACTATCTCCAGCGTCTGCCTCACTTCCGGATGGTATCGATCGTCCTCCTTTGCACCATCCTGAAGAAAGGAGATTTTCTTGTCAGCTTAGACCTACAGGACCTCCATGTGCCCATTCATCCAGATTATCGGAAATTCCTCCAATTCGTCTTCCAAGGGGTCCATTATCAATGGACCGTCCTGCCTTTTGGAATTTCCACGGCCCTGTGGCTATTTAGGTTTCTTCATCTCCATGGTGTCGTGTTTGAAAGCTACATAGACGACTGCATTCAGGCACAGAGAGACCCAGTCGTTCTCTTACATCAGTTGGAGATCAGCGTGAAGCTTCTCTGGCAGCTGGGTTGACTGTTAAACGTTACGAAGTCGGAATTAACACTGACCCAGACACTTCAGTTCATCGGAGCAACTTTCAACACAAATCAGGGCCTGATTTTCTTCCCCTAAGACAGATGGATGAAAATACAACATCTCGTTCTCGCCAGGACCTTTACGTCCTCTTCTTCAGTGGTGGCTTGTAGAACGGAACGTTTGCGCCAGAGTTTGTTTGATGCCGTTCATTCCAATGCACCACTTGTTCGTAGATGCGTCGCTCAAAGGTTGGGGGGCTCATTTTCTTCATCAACAGATGGCCAGGCTATGGTCATCCGCAGAACAGGGATTACACATCAACGAGCTCAAGTATTTGGTTCTTCTAGCCATTCAGCATTGGGCGAAGGAACTTCGAGGTTCCTCTCTGCTGATCCAGTCAGACAACTCCACAGTCACCTGGTACATCAACCATCTCGGGTCAACAGGATCAGCGAATCTTCTTCAGCTGACGTTTCGATTCTTTCATCTAATTGACTCCCTCGTCATTGATGCTCGATCCAGACACATTCCCGGAGTCAGGAATGTCGTCGCCGATGCGCTGTCACGCTCCGACCGGCCATCCCCCACGGAGTGGCAGTTGAACCCTCAGATCTTTCGGGAATTGGTCTTCCCGTTATCAAGGCCCCAAGTCGACCTCTTCACAGCGCGGTTCAATCATCCGCTCCCGATGTTTGTCTCTCCGATAACCGATCTACTAGCGTGGGATCTCAACGCCCTAGTGATTTCGTGGGAAGGGCTCAATGCTTAGGCTTTCCCCCCTCTAGCTCTTCTACCCAGCTTAATCCAGAAACTCCGGTCGACCAGGCAGATTCAACTGCTTTTGGTCGCGCCTTACTGGCCAGTCAGGAGTTGGTTTGATGATCTAGCACAGCTCACAGACCTAAACCCAGTTCCTCTTCCCGATCGGGATGACCTGTTGTTACAACCTCAGTCGGATTGGTGCCACGGAACACATCGCACCCTGTCTCTGCACGTTTGGCACATTTACAGAAGTCCTTAATAGCTAAGGGATATTGTTTTGAGGGATATTGAGGGATAAGGCATGAGGCATTACAGCTCCAATTTCTGCTTCACCTCAGGTCGTCGCTGAATTTCTTCAGCATTTGCGGTCGTCTAAGAAGCTTGAAGGGACCACCCTGGCCACTTACCTTGCTGCTGTCAACTCGGTATTGGCTACCACCACATGAGCTAAGGTTTCTATGGTTCCTGAGCTTCAGTATTTGCTCAAGGGTTTACCATCTACTATGGCTCTGCATAGTAACTGTTCTCTCCACGCCATTATGCATGGAAGGGTGTTTTTGGCGATCAGACTCGGCCTTCTCCTCCCACTACCTTCGGGACCTTTCAGTCAGGGATGTCCAAGGCCTCTACCAGTTTGGACCCCTTGTTCACGCACAACAGCTGTCCACGGCCCAACAACGCAGATAAGGGACGGTACCACGCAGTTGCTGCTTCCCTGTATTTTCCTGAATATAAGTCGGAACTGATTGTCTGCCTTAGGTTTTGATTTAGTTTTATACTAAGACACGGAGATACTACCACCTCGGTGGTTGGATGAATCTGGAGCATGATTCTGTATCACGATGTGGAAGGGTTCGACGTTTCACAATTCCTGTCAGTGAAGTGTGTCATTCTCGAATTCCAGTGGATTTCATTGCGTTCCAACTTAGCTTATGTAAAGGAGTGAGGGTCAATTTGATGTTGACTGGAACTGAACGTTAAAACTGTGAGTTTTCTGAGTTGTGCTTCTCTTTCACCTGCCCCTGGTCGGTGTCTGTGGGGGTCTTCTCGAAGCAGGGGCTGGCCCGATTATTGTCTATGACTTTAATTTATGGGGGTACCTTGAAAATCATTGCAAAGTGAGGTCTTGCTCGCTGAGCTGCATCCTTCTGTTCTTCGGAGGTTGCGGCCGAACACCACATCGCTCGGGAGCTCCCATCTCCCTGGGAGACATTGTGCTTAGTAAGCCAAGGAGTTCAGGAGAACTCATCACAAGCATAGGAGTTGCGCTAGTCGTAACAGGCCTCCCTTGTGCATCGCTATCTACGGTCGTTACCAGTCTACACAGTTCTACTGTTCGCACTGTCAAGACATAGGGCATCTGCGTCCCGCCATCCGACCGTGGGATAAGTGCATACCAGAGGATAGAGATAGGATAAGTATAAATTGTATATGTATGTACTTATCCTATCTCACGCGATGGATTCCCACCCAACCTCCCTCTTATGCAGATTATCCATTGAATCAAGAGAGAGAAGTGCATACTGTGAGATAGGATAAGTATATAAATATACAATTTATAGTCAAAATGTTCAATTTTACTTTGTTTAACACAGATGGATTGTTTAGGAGTCAAATTAGTTGAAGTGTTTCTCAAGTTTGTGGGTGCAGGAATGCTGATAACATGTGAAAACATTTGAGTTTTATCTCATATTATATATAAGTTCCTGAAAACTGTTTTCATTTGTGATAAAAACATTAGGGCTGCATGTGAAACAAAGGATCATTCGGTCTGCCTCAACCTGTTCTGCTTGATATGTGAAATGATGGGTCAGTGGGGTACTGAGGACTTGCTATTCAAATACATAATATATTCCTGACAACAGACTAGTTTTTCTTAGAGAGAACTTTTTAAATGAATATGGGAAATTTGTTTTTGATATGGATTATATGACCACATGCTACTGCATAATATTCTCTTGGGCACAACAACAGGAGCCAACCAGTACAAGACAAAACATAACCTGAGTATTTGCAACAAGAACTTCACTTAATGCACAAATGACAAATTTTTCCTTATCCTGACTCATGCTCTTTTGCTTGTCTTCTTCTTCTTGCGAACATAGTGGAACACTTGTATCTCCTTATTTGAAGCTCCCTTCAAAATAAAATCACTAATTGGTACTCACCACGAGTTGCTCCCCTTTGTCTCCCCTGGCGGGAAAAGGTGTCGCCACCCTCTGGCCATGTGCTTCACTCTCTCCTTCTTAGCCCAGTGAGCAGGATGTGAGAGCGCCTTGTGTCTCCTTACACACATATCCTTTGATAATCTCTTAGTTTTTACCTCTCATAGGTTACTATAGAGGTATAGCTAGTATCCTTTACTATTTGTATTGATTAATTATCGATTTCTACTGTTTATTCACGTGTGTATTCGTGATTGTTCAGCTAGCTTTACGCTCATGAAAATCTGTACGATTTGTAGATTACGCTTTTCTGCCTCCCATCCACATGTAATATGCCCTAGTTGTTCTACTGCGCGTGTCGCGCTTTAATTCCGTTGCAGTTGCTGCATTAATTTATCTCATTCTGCATTTAATAAATATCATCTTTATGCCTTAAGACGTGCTGCAGATAGATCACATAAAACAAGGGCAAAACATGGCAGAGAGTCCAGATATTCCTTCCAGTCAGCTGCTAGCGATCGACCCTCTCCCGTCTGGTGTTCTGCTAGAGACCCCTGCGGCAGAGGAACGTGGGACGCAGTCCGTTACCTCGAAGAAACGACCGGCCTCCCCAGACATCCCGTCATTGCAGACTAAGTCTAAGAGGGCCTCATCGTCGCCTCAACGCAGATTGAGGACACCCAGGGCAGCGCCAGACTTCCAAAGGAAATCACTGGCGAAGCTGAACGGTGTCAGCGACTGTGACTTCTGCAGAGATCTCCATGCAGCCTGATGCCTCTACACCGACGTCAGACGTCATTGATGTGAACCCCATCGCAGAAAAGACGCCGACGACTTCGTCACAGATCATCCCAGAAGACATGATGCGGCAGATTATGAACATCATGGAGGACCACTACAAACTGCGCAAGCAGGGTCCGAACAAGCCGCTAAGGCTCCAACGTGAGACAGCACCCCAGAGGCACCCCCGTCAAACGTAGCAGCCAAGACGATGTCACCTTCAGCAAGGAAGTCCCGCACCACCTTTGACGAAGGACCTAGATGTACAGCCTTCGCGAAGGCCTTCAAGGCGGAGAGATCATCACCATCTTCGATTTCATCTCTAGATATGGACTCAGACCATCAGACATCACGGAAGAAGCCACGAAGGTCATATCATCGATCCCCGGACTGGATCGCAAATGAAGCTTCGCTAAGGCATTCAGCGAAGGACATATGATTCCAGATCTTCATCGCCTAGAAGAACATCGAGGGACTGCCGAAGAGCTTCCTGCGAAGCTATCAACATTCACCTCACAAGTCTCCGCCAGAAGATCATCCCATAGACGATCTCCACTCCGCTCATCACCAGGTCGATCACCCATCAGATCTCCACATAGAGCGGCGCATGAAGTCAACTAGATCGCTTACAAACCTCATCAGATATACAGACAGCTACACGCAGGTCCCTAAGAGCATCTACAATTTATTAATGATGATGGTTTTGAGGATGATGGAGGAATCATATTTTCTGATGCAGAGATACGGTATTGATGGTCAATAACCTAGATCTCACATCACCATCTAAAAGTGGCAATACAGCTCAGACGTATTTGATGAAGGAAGATGATCCAGATGCAATCACTTCTACCCGATCGACCCGATTGCGGAAGTGCCACAGAATCTAGATGCAGCTTTCCAGAAAGCTACGAAAGTTCAGATACCACATCTACCCAACTTTTAAGCCAAGAAGTTCTCCACGATAACATGGACTCCTTCTACAAGGCCCAGGACATCGATGAGAACTATAAGATCATCAGCGATGTAAAGAACAAGATTTACAAGATGGATGATCATAAGTTGGCTCATATAGAAACCATGACGAGACGTATGTTCTTTGGGTTAAATAGATCTAGGACGATCAATGAGACTCTTATTACTAGATTCCGGGATTCCACGACGGAAGATGATAGAATGATTTATTCTGCCTTACTTATGCAAAAGAAAGATCAGCAGTTTTTAACGGATCATCTTACATCTGTTTCAGCAGCACTGACCTTAGCTCGTCGTCAAGGCCTCCTCGCCTCCTGTAATTGGGGGGAGAACTTTACAGCCCCACTTTATACAGCCCCGTGGTCGACAACATCCATCTTTGACGGAGAAATCGACAAGGTTAAGCCAAGGAAGTCTCTAAGGATTCCAGGGAAGTCCTTATGATTAGATCGATGGACACACTAGCCAGCGCCATTCGTCCAGACTTCACAAAGATACTCAGGCAGATCTAAGTTCACGGGCCTACAAAGAGCAAGAGACAGGAAGATAGCCAGCTCTAGAGGTAAGATTCTTTCACGCCCATATGGCAACTATAGAGGAGGATCAGGAAGAGGCAGGACACCCAGAGGTTCCCGCAATTATAGACGCTGAAACACAGGTTCGAACGACTGGAGTCTTTCCACCCCAGCCGCTCCAGCAGCACAACCAGCTCAAGTGGGTGGACGCCTCCAACTACACTGGGAAAACTGGGGAATACTGCAAGATCCTTACGTCTCAACATTATTCAACACGGAATTTCAGATCCCTCTACAGGACAAGCCTCCGCTGACAATCAAACCCCCAAGTTCGACATTTACAAGCGCAACAACTACCAAAGATAAAAGAGGCTGTCTCATCACTCCTATCCAAACAGGCCATAGAAGTAATAGATCAAGCAAACGTCGAACCAGGTTTCTACTCCCCAGTTTTCCTAGTTCCCAAGAAAAACTCCACGGAGAAATACAGACTCATCTACAACATGAGCTTTTCAACAAGAACTATCTACGCGAAACCAATCGGGTTTCAGATGATACATTTACCTCAGTTACGCCAGATGATTCGGCCCTATGGACTACATGGGCAGCATAGATCTACAGGATGCCTACTTGCACATCCCCATTCATCCCGATTCCAGGAAATACCTACTCGATTTACTCTAGAAGGGCTACATTACCAGTGGAAAGTACTCCCATTCGAATATCATCAGCCCCTGGCTATTCAATGAGGATAACGTAAACCGATTATCAAATTTCTACATCGTCAAGGGCATACGCGAGTCGCTTTTACCTCGACGACGGATACAAGTAGATCAAGATCCACTCGCGCTCAAACTACAGTTAAATTACATCATAAAGCTACTAACACAACTAGGTTGGTTAGTAAACTTACGCGAAGTCGGACCTAGTACCATCGCCAAGACCTACAGTTCCTAGGTATTCGATTCATCACAAATCGCAACCGTATTATGGTACCAGAAGACCGTTGGCTCAAGATACAACAGACCATTCCACCAGTTTCTCTACTCTCCTCGCTACCACTGCATAATGGCAGAGCCTACTAGGTCTTCTCACATCAGCCCAAGACATGACTGTCACAGGCAGATTACAGTTACGCCCCTACAGGTCCTCATCAACGCATTACATCTCAACGATGTACAACCATTCAGTCTACCGAAACATCTCAGACCACATCTACTATGGTGGACCAAGAAATCAATGTTCTGCGAAGGGATTTGTTTAGCAGAGCAGGAATACAAAACCCATCTGTATGTAGACGCCATGTTACTCCAAGGTTGGGGAGCTCATCTCACCAACCACACGATATCAGGGTTATGGAATCAGTAAGAATGCAAACTCCATATAAACAGTCTAGAAATGAAAGCTGTAATCAACGCCATTCTACATTGGAGCACATTTCTACAAAATGCTTCTAATGATCCATACAGACAATTCGACAGTGGCGTTCTACATAAACAAGCAAGGCTCAACGAGATCGATGAACCTTTTGAACCTAAGCTTTCAACTGTTCGATTTAATACAAGATCTAAATCTACATGTCAGAGCAGTGCACATCCTCGAGCCAGAAATATACTAGCAGACGCCTTCGGCCTCATCTACCATCACCGACAGAGTGGATGATCAACCGGGAAATTTTTGCACAGATAATCAAGCAATTAGGGCCGCTTAATAGACCTATTCTCGCCACGCTGATTCAACAATCAGCTACCGACATTCGTGGTCACCAGTCCCAGACCCCCAAGCTTGGGCAACGGACTTAAGTCTATCATGGAAGGCCTCAATGCGCACGTGCAGCTTTCCGCCAGCCAGCAATAATACCTCAAGCATTACAGAAAATCAGACAAACACAGAGCCTACAACTCACTTTGGTCGCCTCTACTGGTCGGCCAGAACGTGGTTTCCCATACTAATTCAAGAAATCGGTCAACCAACACTGAGCTACCCAAGCCAAGCGAAACCTGTTAATTCATCCTCACACCAAACAAGTGCACGGAAACCCAGCAATGTTCCAACTACACGTATGGACTGTATACAAATGTGTTTAAACAAGAGAGGATATTCTGCCAGGGCGGCAAAAGCAGTCACGCTTGCTCCTTACGTTACTCAACTCGTGGCAATGTACCAATCTACGAAAGTGGCACAGTTTCAAAATTATGCAACAAAGAAAGGGTTTACAGCAAGAGAGGCTTCACAACCTCAAGTGGCAGACTATTTGTGTTACCTACGCCAAAACAAACATTTAAAAGGTTCAACGATATCAACATATCTTGCAGCAGCTTAGCTCTGTAATCACCATGAGAACGGGTGTCAAATTGACAAGATCTCCAGAGTTACTGGCCTTTTTCTACGAGCTTTCGATTGAGGACCAAAAGCGAAGTTCCACTTCCAGCTTGGGATCTGAATCTAGTGTTACAACACCTCACGAGTGAGGTCTATGAACCCTTGGAATCGACAAACTTTGAATTTCTCTCACAGAAAACATTGTTTCTGCTATCGCTAGCCACAGCAGCAAGAATGTCTGAAATTCACGCTCTGGATTACTTAGAGGATACAGTTTGATGACAATCATAACACAGCGCACCTCGGATTAAGATGGGATTTCATTGCAAAGAATCAACTGCCAGGTCAACCAGACAGATTATTCCACATCCCGGCTTATCCTCTATTCTCGGATCACAAGATACACAAGACCTATCACTGTGTCCGTAAGAGCTCAAAGTTTATTTTATTTACGATCCAAAACAAGGAGAAGATTTCTCAAACGCTTATTCATCCCATTATCAACCACTGAATCAAACAGAAGTGTCAGTCACGACCACAATATCTATTTGGATAAGGACTGTCATTCTCCGTGCCTACAAGGCAGCAGGCTTGGACCCACCAACAGCATCAAATCCACATGAGATCAGGGCACTGGCCTCTACCCTCGCCCTACACGGTAACTGTTCCTTGAACACGATTATGGAAGGATGCTATTGGAAATCTAACATGGTATTTGCTAATCACTACCTAAGAGACATCACTACAGAAGATGTCTCTGGCATTCACCATTGGACCACTGGTCCTCGCTCAGCAACTGACAGTCCCTCAGAGGCGTTAAAATATTAGCCTCACAAGATTAATATGTATTTTATACATACTCATCTAGCTTATAACTCTAAGGAGTTTAGGGCTATGTATATATGTTCAGCTTAAGTATTCTACCTTAAGCATATACTTGATATAGTCAATTTCAGTGCCTCTATCAGAGTCACCTATATATATATATATATATAATTTATATGTATTGTTCAATATATTCATAATATAATTCCCCTTTAATGGCTTTATATAACCTATGGTTTTCTTTTATACAGGAAACATCCTAAATCTAAGGCTTCATGAAGTTCCGTGAGGGATATTACAGTATATCTATACAAAATCACTAATTATAAATCCAAAGTATTCTGTTACCCACCTCCGTTCCGGGAGGGATGCTACAAGCAAAAGAGCATGAGTCAGGATAAGGAAAATATATGTAATTTTTAGAGTAAAATTGATATTTTATACTTATCCTGACTCATGAGGTTAGCCCTCCCATCCTCCCCACATAACACTTTGGATTTCCCTGTAAATTCAAGTGTTGGGCTCGCTAAATCAGGAGAGAGTGGAGCACATGGCCAGAGGGTGGCGACACCTTTTCCCGCCAGGGGAGACAAAGGGGAGCAACTCGTGGTGAGTACCAATTAGTGATTTTATTTTGAAGGGAGCTTCAAATAAGGAGATACAAGTGTTCCACTATGTTCGCAAGAAGAAGAAGACAAGCAAAAGAGCATGAGTCAGGATAAGTATAAAATATCAATTTTACTCTAAAAATTACATTTTTGTTATGGCCATAGATCCTCCTTACAAGTATAATAAGGTTCTTTCAGCTGAATCAAAATACTTTCAGGATGAAGATGTTCGCTTGACTGCTACACTGATGCCGAAGTATTCCCGCTACCTGCCCAAGTCTATGCAGACAACTCCTGACATGCTATACTCGTACCAGTGTTATCGCCTGTCGTGTGAGCGACTGTACGGCCAGTCCAAGTGTTACACTGTCTACAACATCCAGGTTCCTCCGGAGGAATACGAGGAGAAGGATCTGGATGTGGTGGTGATCAAGGTAGGTGCTACACTGTGTACAACACCCAGGTTCCTCCAGAGGAATACGAGGAGAAGGATCTGGATGTGGTGGTGATCAAGGTAGGTGCTACACTGTGTACAACACCCAGGTTCCTCCAGAGGAATACGAGGAGAAGGATCTGGATGTGTGTGGTGGTGATCAAGGTAGGGTGCTACACTGTGTACAACATCCAGGTTCCTCCAGAGGAATACGAGGAGAAGGATCTGGATGTGGTGGTGATCAAGGTAGGTGCTACACTGTGTACAACACCCAGGTTCCTCCAGAGGAATACGAGGAAAAGGAACTGGATGTGGTGGTGATCAAGGTAGGTGCTACATTGTGTACAACACCCAGGTTCCTCCAGAGGAATACGAGGAAAAGGATCTGGATGTGGTGGTGATCAAGGTAGGTGCTACACTGTGTACAACACCCAGGTTCTCCTGGAAGAGTAGGAGGAGAAGGATCTGGATGTGGTGGTCATCAAGGTGGGTGCTACACTGTGTACACACCCAGGTTCCTCCGGAGGAGTATGAGGAGAAGGATCTGGATGTGGTTGTCATCAAGGTAGGTACTATACTGTGTACAACACCCAAGTTCCTCCGGAGGAATATGAGGAGAAGAATCTGGATGTGGTGGTGATCAAGGTAGGTGCTACACTGTGTACACACCCAGGTTCCTCCGGAGGAGTATGAGGAGAAGGATCTGGATGTGGTTGTCATCAAGGTAGGTACTATACTGTGTACAACACCTAAGTTCCTCCGGAGGAATACGAGGAGAAGGATCTGGATGTGGTGGTGATCAAGGTAGGTGCACACTGATTGTGATACAAGCATTCCAAGCTGATGATCTGAAGTTGATTCTTCAAGTGAGTATATTGCTTAAAGATCCTTCATGGTACCCACTACTTGTATTTGGCAGGAATGTTCCTGAAATGGTTTAAAACCCAACTTCATGCATGTGTTATCTCCTGTCCAGGTGGCGCTAGAGAGGAGTGATGGCATGAGGGTGAACATCATGCAGACTGGACGATATCTGCACCACTCCATCAGCGAGGAACTCGGGCCTCACCTCCACACATTCCATAAACCCCACAGGTAGGCCTCACCTCCACACCTTCCATAAACATCACAGGTAGGCCTCACCTCCACACCTTCCATAAACGTCACAGGTAGACCTCACCTCCACACCTTCCATAAACCCCACAGGTAGGCCTCACTTCCACACCTTCAATAAACCTGACA
This sequence comes from Haliotis rubra, assembly GCF_003918875.1. Lineage (NCBI taxonomy): Eukaryota > Metazoa > Mollusca > Gastropoda > Lepetellida > Haliotidae > Haliotis > Haliotis rubra. The sequence continues at coordinate 3,392 of NW_025766666.1, read as the reverse complement.
GGTAGGCCTCACCTCCACACCTTCCATAAACGTCACAGGTAGACCTCACCTCCACACCTTCCATAAACCCCACAGGTAGGCCTCACCTGCACTACTTCCATAAACCTGACAGGTCGGCCTCACCTCCACACCTTTTTATATAAACCCCACAGGTAGGCCTCTCACTCCTCCACACCTTCCATAAACCTCACAGGTGAGGCCTCACCTCCACACCTTCCATAAACCTCACAGGTAGGCCTCACCTCCACACCTTCCATAAACATCACAGGTGAGGCCCCCCTCACCTCCACACCTTCCATAAACATCACAGGTAGGCCTCACCTCCACACCTTCCATAAACCTCACAGGTAGGCCTCACCTCCACACCTTCCATAAACATCACAGGTAGGCCTCACCTCCACACCTTCCATAAACCCCACAGGTAGACCTCACCCCCACACCTTCCATAAACCCCACAGGTAGACCTCACCTCCACACCTTCAATAAACCCCACAGGTAGACCTCACCTCCACACCTTCAATAAACCCCACAGGTAGGCCTCACCTCCACACCTTCCATAAACATCACAGGTAGGCCTCACCTCCACACCTTCCATAAACCTCACAGGTAGGCCTCACCTCCACACCTTCCATAAACATCACAGGTAGGCCTCACCTCCACACCTTCCATAAACCTCACAGGTAGGCCTCACCTCCACACCTTCCATAAACCTGACAGGTAGGCCTCACCTCCACACCTTCCATAAACCCCACAGGTAGGCCTCACCTCCACACCTTCCATAAACCCCACAGGTAGACCTCACCTCCACACCTTCCATAAACCCCACAGGTAGACCTCACCTCCACACCTTCAATAAACCCCACAGGTAGACCTCACCTCCACACCTTCCATAAACCTCACAGGTAGACCTCACCCGGGATCAAACAGGGAAGTGTCTGTATTTGTTTCTTGTTGTACGATGCTGTCGTTATTGGTGGCAGTACCTGTACGGCACAGTAGTTGTGGGTAGTTGCTAACTTGGGGTTTTGATTCCCTCCATAGGTTCTATTCAGTAATGGGGCGGTGGGGTAGCCTAATGGTTAAAGCTTTGGCTGTCGCGCCGAAGACCCTCGGTTCGAATCCCCACATGGGTACAATGTGTGAAGCCCATTTCTGGTGTCCCCCGCCGTGATGTTGCTGGAATATTGCTAAAAGCGGCGTAAAACCAAACTCAGTCAGTCAGTCAGTCTATTCAGTATTGCCAAGGCAATGAGGCCTTACTGCATAACCTTGTGGCATTCAATCGTGAACACAGAACTGTAACAATGGAGTCATGAAGGTATTCAAACATCGGCTTCTCCGCAGTGACTACATGATCCAAAATATAAAGTAAAATCAGTTCCACAAGCTAGAAACAATTGCTTGGATTTTTGGTTTGAATAAGTGCATTACAAAGGAGATGGGACTGATAGGAACTGAATGCACAGAGCTTTTAGATGTGAATTAATCATGAAAATTGTTGCAAGTCGTGGATGTGTTTAATTCAGATTTTAGTTTGCAAAACATGTATGTGAATATACTGTTCAATCTTATCTAGAATGGCAAAAAGATCCTCTTTGTGAGAAATATATATTTCTTGTGTAGATATAACCTAGGAAGCAGTCAAAAGTGCGAGGACGATCACAGTGCCTGTACAGACCTGATAACGTCCTTCACGCGAGACCACGCCCGCCTTCCCGTTACTCACCTCACCGCCATGTCCTTCCACATCAAGAACAAGTAAGAGACCAATATTTCATATTCTTGGGGTGGCAAGCAAATTTGGAAGATGAAGATTTTTTTTGTTGTGAACTGCTATGGTCTCTATCATTTCGCACAGTCAGTTTTCTGAAATATATGTTATATTTGTGGCAGAAGTATTTCCAGTATTTTAAACAAAATATTGTTCTCTCCTGTGTTACAGAGTCTGTAGCAATATGTATTCGTAAGCCTATGATAAAGTTACGACTTATGATGGATCGAAACGTTACAAACACCTTGTGGATCGAAACCCTGGTGACATGTCATAACCTCAGTTCACATTTCAGCCAAAATATCCCCAAGAAATGCGGCATAATAATGATGGTTGATTATCTGGTGTTATAGTTGAAACTTTACTTTTTAAATTGAATTTATCTATTTTTCATGGATTGGTGCCAGTTTTAGGAAAGCTTTATTAATGAGAAGAGGTACATAATTGATTAAAAGTTAAATGTCACACCCCACTTCTCTAAAATACATGATGCATTTCTCTCAATAATACTAACTATCAGCCCTCAGGGAGAGCTACTATATAATTTATTCCAAAATAAATTACATATTTAGATTTCAGTTTTAAATTAAAAGTTCGAATGATTTAATGCAACATTGCATTAAATCGGGACTCTCGCCCTCTACTGGCCGAACATTATTTCAAGCGCAACCCCATAGAATTCGTTAGTACGGATGATTCATCGATACATCGATGCATTGATCCATGGACCACTGATACAGTGAATCGATACAAAGTTTTACATTGTCAGATATATCCCGATCACGATACTTCAAAAGGCCACGACACATCGATGTATTACTTTGAATATTGATTTAATTGACGATATCTGTCAAGAAAGACTTACTTTTGTTTGGTGATTAAAATATATGCATACTTATTTTCCTTCATAAGTTTCTCGGACATTCTTAAGCGCCAGGAACTGTGTCAAACATAGCCGCATTTCATTAACATTCACAAAGTCTGTGTATAAACTCATTTATCTCATTTCCGAATGTCCATTGAAAAACGCCTGTGGGAATTTGTGAACATAAATACTTTAAATGGTTTTGTTTGATCTTAAGGTGTTTTATAGTTGGTGTTAGAATTATAGGTTTTAGAATTGTGATATGTGTCAGATTGCCATCCTTGTATCGATTCATATTGTATTAGCTTCAGTGCACAATACTTTTAGCAATATATCGTCATGACTAAAATTTTAGTATCGTGATGTATCAGACGCATGGTTGTATGCCAATACCAGCACTAAGAGTTATGTCCCTTGGAAGCTCTTTGAATATCCACTACAACGGTGATTGAAACCAGTTTGGCAAACTCCGACAAAACCACGCGGCAACAGTTTTCATGTATGGAGCAATTGTTTACATTCCACATATATGGCAAGTGTTACCTGCTTGGAAGCTGTTAAACCTAAGTTTCACTTATCGATTTTATAGGCAAGACGTAAGGGACAATAAGTATTTTATTGCATTAATAGGAAGCTAAAGTAAGTACATATACTCCCAATACATAAAATATAGGTCAAAATATTGTTGAAAATGTGTGGACATTGTGCCTTCAAAAGTGTACTCATCATAACGATATTCATCCTGTATGTACCTTC
>NW_025766665.1:0-27065 GCF_003918875.1 Haliotis rubra | reverse complement strand
TATGTCCTTGGTATATTTGCTTGAAAGCATTTTTAATAGATGTTATCAGTATTGGTATTGAAATCTATATGTCTTCAAACCATACTGGATAACTAAACATGTGCCTATATGGCTTCATTATCTATCAAGCTTTAATTTTAAATTGAATTAATATTTTTAGGAAAATACAGATGATTCTACCAATCTGTGCGCGAATCATACTTGACATCGTAGTCTTGATTTTCTCATGGATTCGGTTTCGTCACGTCCGAATGTTACATTATTCTCAGTTACTCAGCACCATACTCAACCAGCTGGATTTTTACCAAATGTCCACGACCTGTGTCCAATGGAACTACACCAACATTACTTGTCACGCACTTCTGTGTATCCTTTTTCAGAAAACTTTGAAAGCGGCGTGACGTAAAATCACACGTACTCAATCAATCCGTCTTTCCGGATGACCTACTTCAAACGATGTCTGCACTATCTGCACACAAATTCGCTACGGCGTCAGGAGATGTCTTTGGACAAGGTAACGAAAACTGTCTGGCCCACTTCCACCTCTCCCAGTTGCTTCCACCCAGACCTCGACTGCGCACAATTAAAGGTGTAGCCACGACGGAGCCAGATACAGTGTTGCGTTACAGTCCGCGTGGACAATCTCTTCACTGGATAACTGGGGAGATCAACAGTACCGCCCTTGCGCCCTGAGCTAATAATACAGTTCCTTTGGTAGTTGATACAGATCTGGTTGTGTCCAGATAGATTGAGAGTTACCACTCGCCAAAGTCGTGCCTCGCCACATTGATGACTGAAATACAAATATATCCCATGCAATGTATTGTAATCTACATTTTCGTAATGTACCGAATAAAAATATATGGATATTAATGCTATAGTTATCCGAAATGATACTATCATACTTATAGAAGGCGTAAAGTCGACAAACAAGATATACGTTTAAGTATCATCCCACCAGTATTAGACCAAACGTGGCTTAAAACTAAAAAAATAAAATGTAATGAGTTGGTGTTTTCATTCTATACAAAAGACTCTTTCATCTTAGTGAGGTAGCTCTGTCGCACTGGTTGTATCAGTGTTTTGTTTGTTAAGCGTGGAACTATGAAACCGATTTAACAGAATAATGACAGAAATTCTATCATATTAGATGATGTCTATATGCTGAATGTTGTTGATGTATTTCGTCGGGTGATGTAGGTTAGATGGACAGGTAACATCAACATACCTGTGTCTCTCAGTCCGGAGCAGATACTGGCTGAAACACATATATCTTTGACATTCATTGTTGACTAAATGTGATCAGTTTGCTGGACAGTATGTGATTATAATGTTCTGATTTTGTTTCAAATCAACATTTTAGTCCCGCTATCGTCTCGACTGATGCAGGAGACGAACGTTTTCAACGTAGAGCTACAGGTGCTTCTTCTGACGTGTACACGCAAAATGGAGGTGTCTGAATAGAACTGGCTTTCAGCAACCGGATGCTTATGGCAATAAACGAATCGCCAGATCAGACCCGCTGACTTCATTTGATGGATGTCAAGATGCGAAGGTTGATGGTTCAGGACGGTAGTAACAGAAACTGACTTTTCCAGACCAGGGTCCGGCGTCAACGAAAACTCCAATATAGACGCCAATCATAACTAAACAAAATGGGGTCCTATCATGTTTGTCCTTATCCCAATTCATCATACATGCCCTAATTTAAGCCGAATGGGTATGAATACGCGGGTCTGGTGGAGGTATTTACTAAGACTATGATATTTTGTTCATGCTATGCTCTGCGGTGAAGGTGTGTACCTGAATTTGTATTGCTGACAGGCTGTGCAACAGTTGTAGTTGGAGCTGTGCTGTAGGTGGCGTCGGCGTGGTCGTTGGCGAGGGCGTCGGCGTCGTTACTGGAACGGGATGGTTGATGGGGTTTCAGTTCCGGCGAAGCAAAGTGTTTAGAGATCCGGGGAAATAATCATAACAAAATATTTGAAAAGAATTAAACTTGGATTGTTCTTATGTAATGCTCGGAATGAGTTTACATCGTATTCATAATTTTGCATCCGTCGAGATGGGGCAAGGCATTCTGTAAAAAAATATGTTGACAGAGAAAATCAAACTGCAAAACACTGCCAGTTTTAGAATACAGGACCTGGAGGATAGGGCGCATAATGCCTCTACGCCGCTTTAGCGATATTATTCCAGTAATACCATGGCGGGGACATCGGAAATGGCTTCAAACAACACCCTTCGAACCTGGTCTTTATGTATGAGCGAACGCTTTAACCACACTAGGTTATCCTGCCGCCCCATTACAGTAAACCCGGATCAAAGTTATGTAAACGGTGTTGGATTCTACACTGAAACGCCCCTTCTTCATAATAATGTGCTCCATATCTTATCGTCACTTAGCATAAAAATATATCCTAGCCCTATATATACTCGAAAGCAGACAATATACAATAACATATACAGTCAGCTGAATACACTAAAATAAAGTACCGCATACAGAAGACCATGCACTAATCCCAGATACATTACATACAGTGTAGCACATTGTTGTGTACACATTACCAATGCATAGAAGAAGTTCATACACTACCAAATATAGTTGTTCAAACATTGCATTATAACTGTTCATACGCAGCTCTTCGGCGTCCCAAATTGATTATGTACATTCAACTGTTATGCATATTTTCTTGACCTCGTCGTTAAACATGCCCCTCACTTCACTCACCTCCAAACGATGTTTGTGTATCGCACACAATATCGCCGCTTTGGCGTCGGAGGATGTGATTTTGCAGAGTAATATAAACGGTCTGTAAGCTCTATTTTCCTGTTGCAACGATAGGGTCCTGCCGACACCCCAAAGGAGTACTCGATGTGGTGTTAGGAGCAGGTTAGTATCACAGTCAGTTTCATTTCCGCGCTGACAACTGAGATCAACAGCGTCACCCTGTGTCGTGTGAGCTGATGATGGCAAGTAGCTGCCTTGATAGTTGACGGCCCCGACGTCCAGATAGAGGGAGTTGCCGTTATTGAAAGAGTTCTCAATATTATTGGACAACTGTGAACGAAATATATGAAGAATTAAATAAAATGCAAAAATATTCTGGTCATATTTTATTTGAATAAGTAATAATGCTCAATATGAAAGGATATTTCAATGCAAGTTCTTTACTCAGGAATTCAGGACACCAAACACAAAACCGTATGTTCAGGTGCTCGACTCTTGAATGTGGGCTCGAACTCCTCGTGGACTTACTTCAAACTGCTAGAATCTGTGAGTACCGGATAAAGTGAACTTGAATAATATATATGAATCGCAACTGTGAGTGTATCTCTTCATATCACAAAAATATGAATTGACTTTTCAGCACATGCATATGTGTTTCAACAAACTTGGTTTTATATAACAGCATATATGATTTAAGCAACCATGCAATACACTTTACACAATCACCTTTACCTTATCACCCGGCTCAGGAAGGCACACCTGCCCCACAAAGACAGAAGAGGATACTATTCTATTAGTACAAATTATTTATATTTTATCAGTAACTGTATATCTTGTATAGATCTTCAAAAGTTTTGTCTTCAGACTGTCAATAATCCCAGCAGACAATCCAGTGGATTGACATTAGAACAGCAACTTACGTTGGTCGATAATTTATGACGTCAAACACTGGATTGTGCTTTCAATTCAAGATTCGATCATTTACATAGCGTTGTCATATAATGGAGCATTGCTGAGTCCTGAGTTAAATAACCATTAGTGACAATTATACTGACTAATACATCTATGGCCAGGTCGCCGTACGTAATTCACTCCTATAATTGTGTCCATCAAAATATATTCTCCTTACCTTGAATGAGGAAGCAGGTGACGATAGCAACATCACAATGGCCAACCACGCATTCACTTTGGATATGCAGTGCGTATATATACAGGAACGTCATTGACAGGAACTCCTTTGAACGTGTCCGTTGTCAAAAGTAATCCTGAATCTCAATCCAGATAATTTGTGACCATGTTGGTGAAGATAACTGTCACCAACGAGTAGGCTGTCTGATAAACATCATTGTAAGATTACTCTTGTTGTTGTGACCGTATACGTTCCCATGGAAACCCATCAGTCACATCTTTTCTGGTGTGGTCGGCGAGACTCTGGCCATATTCTGTTATTGTTATATCATTATACTCAACTTTGAAGTACACATTTATTGTCATTGGCGCCAATAACGCGTCTTAACAATTGCGGGATATCGACTTTAAAAATTATCGCTTAAGTTATAAACTTCTTATTGATTCCTCGTTATCATAAAACTGTGCAGCTATATACGCAACTACTGGTTAATGGAAAGGTCATTATTATCATGTGAAAGATTCTATTTTCCTTGGGCGTTTGTGAATGTTCAATTGTATGTTGAGTCAGAATATGAGAATATATGTATATGATATGTTGACCAATGGTTGTGGTAACAGGGATAGAAAAGCCCATGATGATGGTAAGGGTTAAAGAGTGAGTATGGTTTTACACCGCCTTCGCAATACTCTTCAGCAATAACAGGCGTGGGGACACTATAAATGGTCTTCACACATTGAACTCTTGTGGTGTGTGGTCTCTGTAGGTGCGTCCCTGTGTATAGAGCTCAGGTCACACATCGAGTTGCAGTTGGGAGCCGACAGTCCTTGGATGGTGGGCGTGTTTGGCAGCTTGACTCCTGAGAGTTTCGAGGACCTCAGTCCTGCCTTAACGAAGCTAATAAGGGGATTATGTGGTCTCATCTTAGGCAAGTGAGTTTGTTAAAAAATTGCCTTTGTTCACCCAGGAGAAAAGTGGGAACCTGGTTGGATAAGTCATCTGACTATCAACCTTCTAGCGCCGAACACAGGCAGCTGGGGTTATCGGGGGTAATAATAGTCAGGATTGTCTGCTACGCATTGAGCAAGCGCAACCGATGGAAAAATAGCGCATACCAAATGCACTTATTATTATTATTATTATTATCATTATTACCCATTTGGAGATCGAACACTGGTCTTCGACGGTGACGCCCTGTGATGATGATGATGATGATGATGATGATGATGATGATGAAGATGTTAATATCATTACAGATCATTGCATTACTACCAAATAAATCAAAGTAGTATACCATGAAAATGGTGGCAATTTCAACTAATTCTATTTCTTGGGAATCCAAATACATGCGAGTGCGAATGTCCACATATATAACAAATGCTCAGACATCGTTGACATTGACAATTTGCTGGTAAACATAGTAACACAACAAGTACCCATCCCTCATGAATGTACTGTTAACCTGTTTTGTCCCGGAATCACTCTTTACGTTCTGTAACGGCGTGTGCTATGCGCCTGAAGAATATTGTCATTGTGCCCCATCTCGGAGGACGCAGTCAGTCAACAAGATTAGTAGATGTCTAATACTATTGTCGTGACGACTATGGATTATTGGATCGCAACTACTGACACACAATATGGTCTGGAGCCTATGGTGTTGTTTCTTTAAGATGAATGTCGTATTTAGCTTGTTGAAAGCATTCAATAACTCAAGCTGTCGTTCGCCATTGTTGATCAGTCAGATACAGGCGCGGAGAAATTGGGTTTGTTTCGCGAGCCAGGTGATGACGTTGTTTTTGCATAACGTCACAGGTGTCTTCAAGGATGCTGATAATCCCAACTCAACGACGTAACGTGTTACATAAACAGTGGTTGAGGTTAGTCGGTTCCTTTATGACTCATGATTTACAATCTTCCACTATTTTTACCGTTTGTTTGTTGTTAAAGCCGCACACAACAATATCCCCATTATATGACGGCGGTCCGTAAATAATCTAGTATGAACCAGACATTCCAGTGATCATTAAGATGAGTATCGATCCACGCAACTGGGATATTATCCCACGTGTCAACCAAGTCAGCGAGGTTGATCACTCGATCCCACGACAAGCATGGGTTGTTGAAGCGCAATTCTAATCCGATTACTTAGAGTAGCAAATTAAATCTATCATTCATTACAGGCATGCACACATCTCACGCACGCACGCACGCGCATCAATATCACATATGTACGTGCGTACATGCCCTTTATATCAAACTGAAGCAACTGAATGCTCACAATGAAAGTTAGAATCAAATATAAACGTTATGAATGATAGATTTAATTTGCTATGAATGAACGGCTGCACGAGGCCTAATGAGTCATCCCTGGTACCGCACACCTGTCAGATTAACATTGACAATGACATTATTTTGTGTACGACCATGAGATGTGATGCTTCACCATGCCATAACGCTGGACGTCACAAACTCTCGACGTTGAACAACGCATGCGTCAGCACATTACCGTTCGTCTGCCTAGACGATCTGTATACCCATACCCTACCATCCGAGGCTGACAAGAGGAAATCTTCGACTCATCAGTGAAAAACAAATTCATCACGACCTTGTCTCCGTACCGTTGATGCTGTCTGCACCAGTGAGACGTGCCTGTCGGTGACGTTTGAGAAAACACTTTGACGTATTGCAGGCAGTCGGGGCCGCATGTTGCTCTCCCCTCAGTCGGTTCCCTCTACAGTCCTGGAAGTGATTGGACATAAGCTAGGAATGGTCAGATCAGTCAAACTGGCGAGTCCGAATCGATTCCTTAGATGGGTCATCTGAATGTGGTTGTCTTACTGTCACGCGTGGACGGCCAGTCCGAGGCAAATCTCTCGTGTTCCCATTATGTGGAAAACGTCTCCATAGAGATGAGATCTGCTTCGATGGACACCCAAAATGTCTGGTCATTTCATTTTGTGCCATTCCAGTTTCCAGCATACCCATGACGCGGAGACGCTGATTTTCTGTAAGCCGTGGCATGACGTGCGCGCTGTTTAGGTTGAAATTAACGTGTTTTCCTCAACATTCTGATGCTAAATAGCCATAGAGCAAAGGTGCGTGAACTTCAGGTTTCAAAAAGCATGCAAAAGTGATTAGATTTATTGTGCACAATAAAAGCGTGCCACGCGATACATGACATCAAGTATCATGCAAAGTGCTTTTGCTACATGTATATTTAAGGTTATTTTTATAATTTTTCAAATAAATGTCAGTTGATGCAGTTTTGAAATCAATGCTAATGTAATAATAATGAATGTTTTGAGGATGCATCACCACTTGCTTCTCCTCCTCTTGTGACCATAGTTGTTTGTACAGCAATCGCTCTTGAAAGATGATTGGTGTATGACGTAAATTTTGTAGAGCGTACGTTTTTCATTTTTAAAACAAAACAAAAACACCCGGCAAGAAACAAACACTAACATCTGTGTGGATGCAAGATGGTTGTCAAAATTAATGGCCTACAGTTATTTATTATCGACCCTTGGAAAAACCATCAAAATCAAGAATGACATCCCATGCACGTGTAAGAGGCTACTACGGTGCACGTGCATGCCATGCGTTGTGTGTTGGTGTGGTGATAATGTGAAATGGTAGTGCGTTCATAAGATGTTTGTCTTTAAACGTCTGTTAAAGCTTATCTTTCCTATTCAAATTGAACGTTCAAGTTCGGACAACAAAGAAATGGACAGGCGAACTGTCCCCTGTGAAGCAGAAATGACCAATCAGAAAGTAGACATAATCACAGGGATAAAGTAAAGCCCATAATCAAAGGTTGTTTTAATTTTTCTGGTAATTACCACTTTTGTCTGGTAATTACCACATAACACGTTGTTTTTTTATAAATCCCCCTTTTGAAATTAGTAATTACCACTTTTGAGTACACGCGTACAGGAGAGTATTTAAGAGAATGGTTTAGAATTTGGTTGGAGAAATTTTAACAGGTTTCAGGGGGATCATAATGTTGTCCAAGAAAACCGAAGGATTAGTTAAGTCTTATTTTGATATGGGACTATAGCGATGATGAATCGCATTATCATTAGCAATGAAACACTAAAATTTATTTTAAAGAGGGTAAGATTACGAAGAAGAGAGGAAAAAGGTGACGTTTTGGATCTGGTCTTGCTTATAACTGAACAGCTAAACGTCATTTAAAAAAAAAATGATTCAAACTATAGACACCTTTGCTTGGATTTCCGGCTCGGAAATATAGAAGGAGAAGCCAAGAGTAGCCTTGATTGGCTCCAAGAAAACTAGTAATGTTACATGCAGACCTGATCTTAACTTCAGACGGAGTCCCACCATTTTTAGAGTATTTGGTCTAATATTTTAGGATTTGGATGAAATGGAACATCTGTGTACTCTGTACAGTGTACTCTGGTAAACATCATGAAACTAAACACATTATGAATATATGGATGAAAAGAGTAATAAGCCCTCTAGACAAGATTGCTGTTATCAAATTCCTCTTTGTGTCCAAGTTGAACTATATCTTTTTCTACACTACCTTACCCATAAGGACAGTTTATGAAAAGAATTAAACAAGATATTATTTAGCTTTTACGGAATACAAATCCTGATAAGAACAGTCAATGCACTATGTGTAAAGGTTTGAGATGGAGGTTTTGTGTGACAATTGTTTACAATTTGGTTAATTATCTGAAAATATCATGGAATCGTATACTGGTCAATTCTGAAATTGTGAACTGGTGGAATGATCTTTTATTATTTACTAATCGATAACCCAAAAGATTGATCAATTTGGATATGCTTTTTATAATGCCCCTAAGTTTGCTAAGACTTTGTGGAAACATTGCTTTCAGGCATACATAAATTCCAGAAAGAATAATTAAAATCTTATCTTTCAATGATTTATTTTGTTAACCCTCTTTTTCGTGATAGTATCAAAATTGGAACCAAAACAGTTAAGTAAATGAAAGCATTTGTTGGACCTTGGTGTATCACAAATGGTTAACCTTATTGATGAATGATTCTTAAATACAAAATAAAGTGGTAATTACCAGTTTAAAAAAGTAATTACCAGTACCAAAAGTGGTAACCACCCAAAAAGTGGTAATTACCAATATTTTAACAGATAATTAAAAAACAAAAACATGCTGACCCCTCCGGACTTTCGTACAAATAGACAATGTATTACAGAGAATCAAACCCACGTAGGTCTCCGCCGTCACCCCGAAGAATGAAACCCAACTCACCCAAAAAATACAGAACACACGTTTTAAAGTACAAGCGATGGGGATACATGTACCTATGTGGAAGAAGTGCTGTGAGTTATTCTTTCAAAGAAAGCTATCGCTACCACCGTTTTAATTGTGGTATTTTTGTAAGTTTTAATTCTTGACTAAATTTGCGTACAATTGCCAGCAGCTGAAGGGATGGTGTAAATCTGGCTGGGGAACCGTGCAGGAAGAACACGTTTTGTAAACCCCACGGGTCAACAGTTTTGTGGTCTAACTTTGATCTATAACCCGATTGTATATTGGTATACGAATATCAGGGATAATGACAAAAGTTCCAACTTCCAGAATCAGATCATAAGGTTCAGTGAAAAGGGGAATTAATCATTAGAAATGATGTAATTGACCTATATTTCTTGTCAAGGAAGTACGTATACTGCGGAAGTATCATGTATATCCATTCGGCTCAAATGGAAACAACGGCGCTATGCTTCTTTTACACCCCCCCCCCCCCCACACTCTCCACCCCAAGCGTACTCACGCGCACGCACGTACGCACACACCGTGGAAGACAAACTTATCTTCACAGCGTCATAGGAGTAGCTTATCGTCGCTGTACAGTTAGGTGCTTGAAGAGGAGGATAAAGTTAATCATGAAGCTCACAACGGCGGTGATACTCAGGACGACGGAGGTGCAGCCGTTCAATCTGAAATACACTACATTATTCAGATCAAAAAGGTTTTCTTGACTTCTTGTTAATTACAAGACAGATCACTTCATTATATATTATTATAGGATATTTATATAGCGCACATATCCACGAAACTAGTGCATGCTCAAGGCGCTGGTATTCTTTTCCCTCGATCATTGGATGTCAATCTCAACGGCACATCGTATTATCAATCTCAACTCCCTGGGGAGTATACAACTCTTGCAGCCTCTATGCGCACCGAGTTATTGTGGCTTCCTCGTCCTAACGAGGTACCCATTCACAGCTGGGTCGACTGGGACACATAGTCAAAGTACTTTGTCCAATTTCACTGCACGTTGCTGTACCCGCAACTAGGTGTTTGCACGTATTCATGTGGCCACCATCTGGTCATATACCAACGGATTCGTGGGTTCTTTTAAGTGCACAGGGTTGTGTACTGTGCACTAGGGGTTGTGACAACACAGAACGAGTCTGCACACAAAGTTGACTCCAAGGTTTTTTGCACCCGGTCACAGGTGGGCTCGATCCCGACACCTCAACCTCGCTGGTTCACTAGCCTGGCGCCTTAGCCAGCTTGCCCACCCAGCTTGCCCACCCAGCTTGCCCACCCCGCCCCATGTATGACACCAACATACAAAACAAAAGGATTATGGATTATTATCCTACAATGCCACGTTGAAGTAAAAGGATAATTGTCAGTCACACACAAAAAAGGTTAAGGGCTATTGTGTGACAGTGGCATGACAAATAAGTTTGCCATTCACACACTTAAATCATTCCGTGACACGCCAGAGGAATACCATCAATCTGAGACATTCACAGAGGAAGCGCCATTCCGTGACGCCGGTTCACCAAAACGAGAAGCACTGTGGAAGGTTTTCTTTAAGTGCCTGAGGTGTCTTCCAACCCCAATCGGACTAGCAGCATGAAGTTGGAAACGGATTCGGAATTGGGGATTCGAATCCCAAATCCGAATTTTTTGTTCACATTCGGAGGTTTTCGTGATTCTTATTTTTCATATTCGGGTTTCGAATCCCTACCCGTTTCTAACTTCATGTTACCAATCCCATTGTCAAGTGTAATGTAACTGCCTATGGGGGAGGTGGGGTAGCCGAGTGGTTAAAGCGTTCGCTCCCAACGCCGAAGGTCCGGGTTCGATTCCCCACATGGGTACAATGTGTGAAGCCCATTTCTGGTGCCACCCCCAACCCCGTGATATTGCTGGAATATTGCTGAAAACGGCGTAAAACCATATTCAGTCAGTCAGTAAGTGCCTATGTATACTACTCCGAATCTGACTGGTGCACTGTGAGCGTGTCTTACTATACTAAACCAGTTGTTGGAGGTGTACTTTGAGTGCTAACTCGCCTACCGGTTCTGATCCGACTGGTGCGTGGAATTGCACAGCTCTTGTATTTTTCCTGCAACGAAACCCTCGGACATGTATTTATACCAAATGCAGACTGGTTATATAAATGTTGTCTCTGTTGATAGTAACACGTCGTTAGCGTGCGTAAAACCAGTTTTGCAGTTGCAACATTCGGACCTGATATTGTTCCATGGCCGTTGACCAGTGACCTAAGCAGTTACAGACTCCCACCGCACGCGTACCATCCCTGAACAGTTAACTGGGTGAGTGAGTTAATATCGGCAATATTTCAGCTAAATAGTGGTGCTAGAAAATGATGCAAATAACAAATAAATAAAAAAAATTTAAAGGGTATAAAATACTGTCGTCAAAGGACTGTATAACAATTACATGTAGATTATCACATTTTATTTAAAACTAGCCTGGGAGCATATAGAATATTAAATTGTTAATTAACAGTACAGTATAAAAGTGGGCTAGAGATCGCCAGCAACTGATGGTAGATCACCATACTAGGTGACCATGGGGAGTTACAGTACTTTTGCTACCTGCATGGAGCCTAGTTGAATTTACATCATCCCTTCAGCCGCTGGTGACTGAATTCAAATTTAACCATAATTTGATATGACAAAAATTACTACGGTTTAAAAAATCTGGTAAGTTTACGTTTTCTTTGAATGTTTCGGGACTTACGCACCCTCTCAGGAGGACAAAACATTTACAATACTTTAACCCCATTTGAGGATACAGTCACTAACAACCTCAGTTTCTAAGTTAAACTTCAAATCATAAAACTACATATATCAACAATGCATATCAATCACTTTTTGTTTTCAATTAGTTCCATTTCTTTAAAGAAACCAATAATTAAATTACAATTATCATTACTAAAACGATCCTGAACTGGTAACTGGCATAGGTCACCCTCTGGCTAATGTATACACAGGATTGTGGACACTTCGCGCTCACAGCTGAACATCTTGTCCGGGCTGAAATAGTAGTCACATAAGGATATGAATACAGAGTGAGTATTATACACTGCCGTTGTGTGAGAAGCTAGTTGAGTTGTCATTATTCCTGCTAGCCCATATTATGCTGAACTGGTGATATATTTGTTATGCTTTATCGTTTCTCGTGTACACTGTCGAACGAAGCTATCTACCAAAATAGTGGTAACATAACTCCTTGTTACAAAAAAACGATATAGGCCTGGCTGGATGTCAGAAATGCGTGCATAATATACATTCACATAATGTTTTTGTGTTATGTACACATGATGTGTACCCGAGAAGCGCAACTTCACAAATAATTTGTTTGTTTGTTTGTTTTTCTGAAATGTGTTCTCATGACCAGTCGCAAACGCCAACATAGAATTGCAAATGCAGGCAATGCCCCATCTGATAACATTGAAATCGATGAGAATAAAGTTTATACGATCTGGTATGAAAACACATGTTTTGAATATACACGACGCAATGAATATACTCCAGGGGTGCATGACACAGTGAAGCTAACTAGAACCTATATCACATATTGTAGCAATTACCTATAGGTGACACTGAGCCACGGGTAAGAAATATGAAAGGTTGTATACCTTCGGTTTAATGGTGCTTGGGTAGGCAACACAAGTCGCAAGCTCGCGCCATATGATTTAATGATGAAATATCTAAACTATATACTTACCTCAGACAAATATTTTCTCACACAAGAGAAGGAAACATTGGCAATAACAATTCACAGAAACGGCTGTCTTGATGAATGTCAAATGAACTTGTGACTTTAACTAATAAACATACAAGAAATGAATCTAAGGAAAACAGATGTCGTAATGTATAATATTTATGCCTTGAGATTCTTGAGCAACTTCAGCATATAACTGCCGTTTATGAATTCAAAGAGATACGAGCAACAATATTGAGGCGTTTAAGCCCATTTCTGGTGTCCCCCGCCGTGATGTTGCTGGAATATTGCTAAAAGCGGAGTAAAACCAAACTCAGTCAGTCCACCGTGCGTGGCATTAAAGTATAATGTTTCTATACTGAGAAGCAAAGAAAACGCAATCAGCCTTTTCTATGGTATAATAATCCCATAAGAAACATCAAAATTACTAGGCAATGAAAAACATACTTTAGCATGTAATGATCTAATGTCATTGTGTGTAAAGACAGGTAGGGTTCTGTGCACCTCATGAGCAAAACGCCAGAACACATGTTTAAGTGGCAGTCTGCCATGCACGTGCACGACATGCAATTTGATACTGTATGCAAACAGTCAATGGTTGTCCCATATAAAAACACAGTGTAATGTGACATTGGCACCCTTAAAAACGTCTCTTTCTCAGATGGACGCCGGAGTGTTTATCGACGTCAAGGTGAACGTTTTTGTACAACCCTGTGTTATTGAGTATGATTGTTTAGGTGGAGGAGGAATACTGGTTTGGGATACCATAAATGCTCATTTTCCTTCACAGCTTGTTATTGTGCAAGGCAACTTGACGGCGTGGCGTTACGTCGAGACTGTTCTCCAGCCAGTTTTTCTTCCTCTGTTGAGACAGCATGGTGGTAACCGGCCAATCGTTCCGCATGACAAAGCTCGGCCACACACAACCATCCTGACAAGGAATTTCCTTAGGAGCAACAACGTAGAACTCAGCAGTATTCCAGCTTCATTTCGGCGGTCTGTGAGTAATCGAGTCTGGACCAGACAATCCAGTGATTCGATGTGCATCGATCTACGCAATTGGGATACAATGATGTGTGTCAAACAAGTGTAACCACCCGATCCCGCTAGTCGACCCTTACGACAAGTATTGGTTACTTAAGACCAATTATAACACGAATCTTCACGGGTTTATCGACTTTAAACCATACAATCCCGTAATTGGCATCACAAGCATCAACATTCGCAACTGGGATAGTGATATCCAAACCTTTACCCAGAACACGTAACCTCTCGACAAGCAAGAGTTGCCGCAGAAAATGTTCAACCCGGATGTTCATACTGGACACATGAACAATATACGCAGTTAGAAGTTCCAAATTGATGCAATATTTGCGATGGTCAAGTTTGGTCAACAAAATTCTGGCAGTGTACATACATTGGTCAACGTGCGTTAACGGGTTGTCATGGCTTTCCAAATTGACCGCGAGCGATGAAAACGTTTACCAAAGATTGGACAAATTTTGAGGCGCGTCTGTTTGAAGGGAGATTATTCATGGTAGCAAAGGACCGTTCGAAGTGTCGTAAAATATCAGTGCAGCCCTGTTTTTTGCAGGGGAGTACTCGAACGTATCGTTGAACGCGGTGAGAAATGATCAAGAACAAAACAAGAACATCTAGCATTAAAATATGAATATAAATAGTGAACAGTTTATTTTCACAATGACATGATATGGATATTTGGCGAAAGTATGTACAAAAACTTGTATTTTACAAAATAATGTCAAAACATTTTAACATGCATTAACATTAAAACGTAATGCACAGACAGTTGAAAATATTACTGTTACAAACCTGTGTTTGAGAAACAGATACATTAGATACACAAGTTAGTCGCTCTTCAGAGGAACTCAATCCTTTGAGAAAACTTTATGATTTCCAGAGTTAATATTACTTTCTTAAACCTTGTCTGGTTTTCGTTATTTTTAGGCTAGTTTTAGTATATTTGCTTTGATATGACGGAAACGTTTGTGTCGAGTTTCACTCTTGGTGTGAATGGTAGGCAGTCTGCCGGATGACGTCACAAATGGTCGTTGTGCCATGTATTACTTCACAATTATGAATGCAAATGGACAAAATACATATCGACTCGATGCTAAGATGATGCGAATGTAGCATGTATAACAAACAGATTACTTCACTTATGTCAGTCGGATTTATCTTACAATTTCCTTGTTTCGAAATGTATCTAACTCATAGGAAAGATAAGCTTTCCAACAACTATTTATAAAAACGGTATCTTACAGATACTCGTGGAGTAATCTTCATAAGACCACTTTACATATCCTCAAATAGTTTACCCCGCCATATAGCTGGAATATTGCTGAGTGCGGCGTGAAACTCAACTCACTCACTCACTGAAATAGTTTACCGTTATCATTGACAAAACAATAATTCTACTAACTAAGGTAGTGCCACAGAAAGGTTATATCCGGTCACCGTCCTAGTGGCGGCATCATACAGGTATATTGTGCTAGAAGTCACTGAATCTCGGATTAGTAGCTGTGAAACACAACCTTCCCATAGAGATGCGCGATTAAACAACGAAACCACCTCTGCCCCAATACTTCAACAGAGTAATTGAAGGTACTTTAAAAAATATAAACGCTGTACACATATTGTATAAAATATCTTTAGACTATATCCTATGACAAACAAAATGTACACGTATCTATTTCGGTACAGCAACAAATGTCTCACCAAATGACAGTTACGTATCATATGATAGTGAAATGTAAACAAATAAGCACCT
Source organism: Haliotis rubra (assembly GCF_003918875.1). Taxonomy (NCBI): domain Eukaryota; kingdom Metazoa; phylum Mollusca; class Gastropoda; order Lepetellida; family Haliotidae; genus Haliotis; species Haliotis rubra. The sequence continues at coordinate 11,415 of NW_025766665.1, read as the reverse complement.
TTAAAACCTTCATAGAAAACTAGTTTTCTGTTGTGGCAGATTAAACTGGTATTGCTAGTGCCAAACTGCGGAATACTTTGTGCCGATCCTTAGGCGGCTTTAACACGGCAAACTAAAGTCTGACAACATATGTTGTTAAAATTTTAAAAGTTGTCAAACTCTCGTTTTCACACGTCAAACACAATGTCATGTTGTCAAACTTTCGTGTCATTTGAGCGCCATGTCGCTATCGTGCGGTCACGTGACAGTTTTGTTGACTGCGATTGGTTGTTTCTGAACGACACAAGTTTGACAAAACCGAAAGTTTGATGGAACAGAATAGAGAGTAGAGACCGACCTTGTTTCTCGACAACAGTTTGACAACTCTGAAATCGGTGTTGGTGGCGAGTTGTAGGAATGTTCACACTCTCAAACTCGAATTTGACAACATGTGTTGTCAAACTTTAGTTTGCCATGTGAAGGCCGGTTAAGAGCTACGAGATGGACCGATCATCGCCGCTTTTAAATGAGCACTTGTTTTACACAGTACATGAATGATCCTGAAGCTGCGTCACGGCCAGGGACATCGTGGCAAGGAATCCTTGTTCTCACAATACAGCGAAACCATGGCATATGGCAGATGTAGAATACATAGAAGAATGCACTGACGTTTTGACACTGAGATACCATAGCCGGTTGCATACACATAATCCTAATAACGTATTACTTACCTACAGGAACAGTCATGGCATGACGATATCATTGCCAGCCAAAATGGGCTCCTGTGGTTAATTACACTGTCACAAATCACATTAGCAGTCTTTGATGACAAATTTTATCACATCGTCTGTGAATTGTATTTCCTTTTGTGGGTGATCCATTAACAATTGTGAAGGTCCATTGAACTGGCTTATGATTCCTGATTTCTAATAATTTCTGGGAAGGAAACATTTTGGAGAGATGTTGCGGCAATGTCCTCGTTTGTTCTTACGTCCAATTACAGGTTAACGTTGATCAGACCGTTGGCAGTACTCGGCGCAGCTGTTACCTTGCTGGATCTTGACTTTTTCCTAGTATAGACAAATATCAACAAATAAAATAATGAGATATGTAACCTGTTGACAACCCCGAGGGGCCTTGTGATTTTACCGACTGTCACGTATCATAGTGTTTTGTGATTTGGCGACTTCAGACAATTTACATACCATATACACCACCCTGACATAGCTTGGGTATTGCTGGGTATTACCTTTCGCACATGGCATGTTTACCCGTATCACGAAATTCTTGTGTCATCTCTGGTTAGCAATGATTTATATATACATGGCTATTTTGTAGTTTACGTGCAAAAGAATGTGTCCAGCCAGAAAATCGAGACAACCGCTCACTTTTATAACGCTTCCAATAACGAACAAATGTTAATCATTGTACCTTCAGAGGTCACATCAAGATGAAACTTTTCATAATCAGTCCATTAACAATATGACCAAGACACGATCAAGCAAGGTATTGCGCCCTTGCGTTATCGTGACAATCTACTAGTTTCAAGGTGATAAAGACAAGACATCTTACCGGCAATGTTTCACAGTATTATTATCAGCAGCAGCACCACTGCTCCAAAGACAGCTACCACCACAATGCTCACTGAAACAAAGCAATTTGAAATAAATCGGGTATCATGCCTCTATAGGTCACGGATAACTATGTGCCTTGCTATAATTATAATATCACACCTTTAATGTAGCTCATTTCTGGTGTCCCCAGCCGTGATATTGCCGCCTGCTGGAATAGTGATAAAAGCACCGTAAAACCAAACTCACTCACTTACTAATACAATACATCGTTTGTATGTTTCCTACATCTGTGATACTATCTTGCAAACGACTAAACTCTGTCAAAAAAGAAACGCAACCCCTGTATTTTAGAGATTTTGATCTGAAGTTTTAGGACGACACGGCATTTTTATTATTTAAGACAGAAGTCTGAAATTTGGCAGAATAATAACCCAGATGGGCATGTTTAAAATTGTCATTTCAAAAGTCATCTCACAGACACCAGTTTGTCACCAGGGGGGCGTCTTTCTCAGTATCTCGTATGAGCACCACGCGCTGCAATCACTGCACGGCATCTCCTTGGACAAGAACGGATAAGACGCCGGATTCTTTCCTGGGAATGGCTCTCCACTCTCCTGCAGTGCAACGGCGAGCTGTTGCAGCGTCTGTGGCGGCGGCTGACGTTGACGTACGCGTCGATCCAGAGTATCCCACAGGTGTTCAATAGGGTTGAGGTCTGGTGATTTAGAGGGTCATGGCAAGACATTGACGTTGGAATTCTGCAGAAAGTTCATTGTTGCACGTGCAGTATGAGGCCGGGCGTTGTCCCGTTGAAAAATCTGTGTCTGTTGGTCAATAATCGGGAGAAGGTGAAGCTCTAACACGTGGTTGATGTAACGTTGGGCTGTCAGGTTCCCTGGAACGATCACCAAGTCTGATTTCTGGTTGTATGAGATGGTTCCCCAAACCATGACGCTTTCTCCGCCAAATCTGTCCACCTGTCGGACGCAGATGGGCGCAAAACGTTTATGACGTCTCCTATACAGACGCTGTCTTCCGTCGTGACGTTGCAAAAGAAAACGTGATTCATCAGAAAACCAGATTCGCCTCCAGTTTTGTAAAGTCCGTATCCTTACGTTGTTGCACCACCTGAGTCGTCGGCGTCGATGTAGGGGCGTAGTACAGGTCCAACAACTGGTCTACAGGCACGTAAACCCGCTTCTTTCAGACGGTTCCTAATCGTTTGAGCTGACACTCTCCCTCAAACCTGGTATTTGTGTGGCAGTCACGGTTGGTAGGGCATGCCGATTACGCAGGTGATGGACCCGGATGTACCGATCTTGAAGGGGGTCGTGATTCTTGGCCTTCCACTTCGGGCGATCGTTGGTCAAATTGAAGTTGTTGTAGCGGCTCCAAAGTCGGGATATCGTTGTTTTGTGAACATTTAGGTGCCGTGCAACAGTTCCAAAACTTTCTCCGGCTTGAACACGACCAATGGCGATATTTCGGTCGGCAGCACTCAATCGTGGCATTTTTAACACAGCTTTTCGGCGACAAATGAATGAATATAATACGGAAGCACATGGGCTTTATACACCCCCTACATTAACTGCCATTTTCATGATTTGCATGTGTTTTTTTGCGAAGTCACCATGAGGGTCATTTCATGCGTTGTGACGGAATAAGCAATAAAATACACTTATGCGTACAAATGCAGTTGTTTGATGGTAATCTTCATTAATTACGTGTATCATTTCAATACATTCGAATAAAATTTAGTTTGGAAGCAATAACTTCATTCAAACGAATTTTTCATATCTGAGGACAGGGGTTGCGTTTCTTTTGACAGAGTTTATTCAAATCTGGACTGACAACCCAAGTAAGTGTAGCCAATATAGGGTTTTATATCAAGTAATTTATTAATACCTACTTGAGTGTCCCACTTCTTCTGCATCAGATCACGGATGTAAGCTCTAATGCTGGCTTTGTAATCAGAGTATGGAATAAGAAGTAGTGTCACAGATTTGTTGAGTGCTGCCTTAGCAGCAAGATCGGCCAAAGTATTCCCAGAAATACCAACGTGGCTGGGTAACCCACAGAGGACGATGTCGTATTGGCCAGTGGCAAGATCATTATATAATTCTATAATTTCTATCAAAAGTGGATGTTTACAAGAAATATCTTTAATCGCCCGAAGGCAAGAAAGAGAGTCTGAAAATATTACATATTGTTTATATTTAGGGTGTCTATTTATATATTTAAGAGCTGTTAGTATTGCGTTTGCTTCTGCTGTGAAAATTGAACTGTCATTGGGTAATCTGGAAGATATTGTTTTGGACCCAATGACAGTGGCACAAGGGAACCGCGCCACCATCCTTGGACCCATCTGTAAATAAGGATTTATATGTATTGTATTTACCTTTTAATTGATTATATTCTTGTTTATATTGTTAGTCATTAGTTTCTGATTTTTTAAGCGATGGTAATGTTAGGTCAACTTGTGGTCTAACCAATTGCCAAGGAGGAGAAGAAAGAAGTCGGAAGGAGCTATATTTTCCAGCTCAATGCCGGCAGCAGTAATGAATGGCTTAATCCTGAGCCCAAGAGGCGGAACAAGGGAAGATTTCTTGTTGTACAAATCCTCATAAAGAGGATTAAAGAGGATTAAAGATGCAGTGAAATGCAGGATTAGACTCGTTAGAATATAATTTTGTAATATATTGTAAAGATAATTTTATACGGCGTTGGTTAAGAGAAGGTTCATCTGCCTCGACGTAGAGACTGTCAACAGGAGAAGTTCTGAAGGACCCAAGACAAAGTGTCAGACCTTGATGGTGGACAGAATCTAAGAGTTTTACTTTGCTTTAACAGGCTCCACCATATACGATGGAGCCATAGTCAAGCTTCGAGCGGACAAGTGACCTGTAAAGGTGTAGGAGCGTAGCTTGATCCCCTCCCAAACTTGAATTAGAAACGACTTTCAATAAGTCGAGTGCCTTCAGGCATTTAGTGTTTAGAGATTCGATATGCGGAAGAAAAGTTAAATGGGAGTCGAAAATGAGACCTAAGAACTTGGCCTCTTTTACAACCTTGACGGGAGTGGCATTTAAAAACAGTTCTGGGTCTTTATGTGGTTTAAATTTACGGCAGAAGTGTATGCAATTAGTTTTTGAATTAGAAAATTTAAAAAACATTTTCGAGACACCATTTATCTATCTTGTTTAAACACAACTGCAGTTGCCGTTCAATAGTCTGCATATTTTTACCACTAAAAGAAATATTAAAATCATCCACAAAAAGTGATCCATCTATTGAATCATTTAAAACCTTTGATAAACTGTTTATCTTAATGCTAACAAGTGTGACAGACAAAAAATACTGCCTTGAGGGACTACCTGATCCTGATTATTATGGTCAGACAGGGTAGAACCCACTCGGACTTGAAATTGTCTGTCATGTAAAAAGTTGGATATAAATTGAGGCAAACGGTCCCGTAATCCCAAATCATGTAAATCTCTTTAAGATACCATGTTTCCAATGTAGTATCGTATGCTTTTCTAGATCGAAAAAGATCTACACTGCATGTTGTTTATTAATTATTATGGCATTTTTACAAAGATTCCAAACGCACTAAATGATCAATTGTACTTCTGTTTTTACGGAAACCACACTGTATATCAGTTATTAGGTTGTTGGTTTCCAAGTACCAAACTAACCGATTATTGATCATGCGTTCCATGGTTTTGCAAACGCAGCTAGTGAGTGAAATTGGTCGATAATTAGAAGGATCGGTATGATCACGTCCAGGTTTTGGAATTGGAACAATTATTGCATCACGCCATGAAGAAGGAAATTCACCAGACGTCCAAATACTATCAAAGATATGTAAAAGTGTCTCTAAACAGGATTCTGGTAAGTGCTTCAGGAGTTGATAATGTATGTTATCAGCTCCTGCAGCAGTATCGTGAGCTTGGTCAAGAGCTTTATGAAGCTCATGAATACAAAATAATTCTTTATAGTCTTCCCCATTATCCGTGTTGAAATTAGTAGGTTTCTTTTCTTGTTGCTGTTGATATTTTTGAAATTTAGGTACATAGTTAGAGGAGGAAGAGTGCTTAGCCAAAGTTTCACCTAGTTTATTTGCAATATCTGGAGTATCTGTTAATAATTCATTTCCATTTTTAAGGTGGTGGATGCCAGTTTTAGAGCCTTTACCTTTGATTTTTTGTTCCATATTCCATACCTTGGACATGGGCGTACGTGATTCGATGTTTGATACATAATTTCGCCAAGATTGACGTTTACTTTGTTTTAAAGTACGCCTAGCTTTGGCAGTTAAGATCTTAAATTTATTGAGATTATGGACCATAGGATGGCGACGGAAATAGTGTTCAGCTTTTTTCCGTGCCTTCCTTGCTCGTTTGCAGTTGTCATCAAACCATGGTTTTCGTATGTGAGCAACAGCAGAGGACTTAGGAATACATTCATCAGCAATTATATTTAGTTCAACAGAGAAACATTTTATGGGATCAAGAGTTCCCATGAAAAGTTCAGGTTTCAATTTGCTAGTGCAAAGCGTTTCATATAAAAGCCAATCAGCTTTTTTAAAATTCCATCGTGATGACGGTGGAACGGCAGATGGGGACACAGGTTTCAAAATGGTTGGAAAGTGGTCACTTCCACAGAGGCCATCGTGGACTGACCATGTGAATTCATTCAACAAATTTGAATCAGCAAGAGACAGGTCTTGTGACGAATACGTACCTGAAGCAGGATGTAGGTAAGTTTCTGAGTCATCATTAAAGATGCACAGGTCATTATTAGATATAAAATCCTCGATCACTTTTCCTTTTTGATTAATGTATGGACTTCCCCATAAAGGATTGTGACCATTTAGATCCCCCATGATGATACATGGTTTTGGGAGCTGGTCGTATAGCTTTTGAAGCTCACTCTGATGAAGACCCAAAGAAGGAGGAAGATATAAGGAGCAAAGTGTAAATGTAATATGCAAGGTGAGCCGAACTGCCAAAGCTTGCAGATTTGTATTTAGGGGAACAGGACTATGAATGATGCCCTGTCGCACCAAAATAGAAGCGCCTCCAGTAGCCTTATCACCAGGAGGGGAAAATGAATGAAATGAAATGTATTGCCTCAAATCAAATTTATCTGTGTTTTTGAGATATGTTTCTTGTAAGCATAGAGCTAATGGATTTATATCTTGAGATAATAATTGCAATTCATTAAAATTATGCCTAAGTCCTCTGCAATTCCACTGAAGTAGATTGGAATAGTTCATGGTGGTTCGATGGGAGTCCTTTCAAGTGACTGACTGACTGACTGAGTTTGGTTTTACGCCGCTTTTAGCAATATTTCAGCAACATCACGGCGGGGGACACCAGAAATGGGCTTCACTCACTGTACCCATGTGGGGATTCGAACCCGGGTCTTCGGCATGACGAGCCAACGCTTTAACCACTAGACTACCCCACCGCCCCCCTTTCACGTGAAGGTGAAGAAGTGTTATGTTGGGTAGATGGAGTAACATCCATCTCTAATGGCTCAAAGAAATTTTGAAGTTCCACTGATGTTTCAACAGGAGTGGCAATCTTCGTTGTAATTTTCTTATTTTGTTTCTTCTTTTGTTTTAGGACAGTTCAGTTGATGATCTTTCTATAGCTGATGTTTCAGGAGCTGGAATGGACTGAGATGTTGGACGGATGTAGCGTTGTTGACTGTCTGTAGAAGTTGCCTGACTGTTCAATGATTTAGAAACAGGCTGAGGGTGTTCAGATTTTGCCCATGACAAGTCAGTTTGACATTGTACAGATTTAGTGGAAGACATGTGAGAGTGAAAGACAGCTGCAGCATAAGTTTGCGTTGAGGGAGGTGAACGGCTCGCAACAACTTTTTTAGCTTCTTGAAAGGAAATGTTGTTTCAAAACGTCCTTTTCAAGTATCCACAAAGGACAAGATTTAGAAGCAGCGTCATGTTCACCCTTACAATTCACGCACTTCAGTTCTGCTCTGAAACCAGTGCCTTCATGATAACCTCTGCAACGAGGGCACGCAAGAACAATGAATCGTGCCCAAGAATTAGAATTTTGTGGAATAGAAAAATCATCATCAGACGACAATATGTCAGCTTCTAAACGTCTCTTTTTTTGATTTCGGTTAGAACCAGACTGATTGTGAGCCATGATTATAACAAAGAGATTCGACAACCCTGCTCCCCACCCACCATGGAGCGTCAACGAGGATGGTGTCTAACTGCATCGGGTCTCCAGCATGCAAACACCAGGGATACAGGGGTGCTATACTCCAGCATATATGACATGAATAGCTATATCTGTTTAAAAAGTTCACTGTCAGGCTGGTTCTGCCCATAACAATAACTTATAAACATACAGAATGCAGCGGTCAACATCACCAGATTGGCCCATGAGCCACCGCCTTCTTGCATAGGACTCTAGGCAATTTCATATATAAATAATTTGTACATTGAAAATCAAAATGTCCAAGGCCAAATAATAAAAATGTGCAAAGAAAATAACTATGCACAGGGCTTGGCGTGACCAGCCGATTGATAGAACCGGGCCAGTTCTACCACCCGTCCAGGTGAAGTAAGGAGCGAAGTGGTGTATTGGGCAAAAGGAACGCGGTTCCAGGATCCTATTGCCCTCAACCACCAGCCTCCCGTCCTCCACCAACACAGGGGCGCAACCCACGGCAAATGGGTTGGTGGACCAAATATACCCCCGTGTCCACAACGGGGGGTCAAAGAGCGCTTAGCGTTACCCAGCACCCACCACGAGGAGGTGGCTCTTCACGGGTGCCATATATTTTCAGAGGGGCGGTGGGGTAGCCTAGTGGTTAAAGCGTTGGCTCGTCATGCCGAAGACCCGGGTTCGATTCCCCACATGGGTACAATGTGTTAAGCCCATTTCTTGTGTCCCCCGCTGTGATGTTGCTGGAATATTGCTAAAAGTCAGTATATTTTCAGAATTTCCTCTCTTTGGATTCATCCATAGTCCATGGACTAAATAGTCCAAGAACCGTTGTTGATCAACCTCCAAAAGAGCTTTAATTGCTACAAGAACATTGTGTTCAAAATATGGCGCTCAGTTATCCTTCTTTCCAGTTGTACTTATACCTCCGTTTCAGGTGCTAAAACTACTGACTGTCCATATTACATGAAATGATGATGATTGGATATTTATATAGCACACATATCCACGCAACTAGTACATGCTTAAGGCGCTTGAGTGTTCCCTTGATCAACGGATGGTTCTGGCATTCTTTTAACCATCTCAACTCCCTGGGGAGTTTTCAACTCATGCAGCCTGTTAGGCGCAGTGAGTTATCACACCGCCTCATCCTCACAAGGCACCCATTTGCAGCTGGGTGAACTAGGGACACATAAGTCACAGTATTTTGTCCAGTGATACTGCACGTTACTATACCCGCAACTAGGTATCTGCATGTGTCCACCATCTGGTCACCTACCGTCCGATGAATGGGTTCTTTTTCAGGGTTGTGTACTGCACACAAGGGGTGGTGACAACATTTAAAGAGCCTGCAAGTAATATTAGCTCCAAGGTTTTTATACTCGGTCACAAATGGGGATCGATCCAGGCACCTTTCGCTTACTAACGCGGCTCCTTAGACAGTTCGCCCACCATACATTAAATGCAACCCGGCTGCACATTAGCGATGAAGAGGTCAAATAATCGTTCTCGAAGACTGCCTGCCAATACAAACGATGTCAGTGAAGCGCAGCGTCAGGTTATCAATGACGATCAGACATGTCTACTTTGAATTCTTACCTACAAACACTGACTGGACAGGAGTTTGCTGTAAAGGTGCCGGTGTCGGAGCCCTGGAACTCCCGGATCCATGATCAGTGGTCTGTTCAGAAGAAGTGGAAGTGGTTTGGGGCTCAGAAGAGTTGGTAGTGGTTTTCGGTACAGGGTCGCTAGTAGTGTTACCCATGTGACGCGTTTCAGTAACCCCACTGTCAGTGCTGTTCCACGAAGAGGGGCTAGTGGTTGGGGGCACGACGGTTGTTGTAGGTTTTGGTGTCCCTTCCGAACAGAATAGGCTCAGGGATCCTGAGATACATGCAAAATGTATTGATTGCTCTATGTTAGAAATCCGTCCATTAAAATAGCTGTACAACAAATATTTCAACATACAACAAATATTTCAACATGCAACATATGAAAAGAGATATTGCCACAGTCATGAATACTGATATATATTCGTTGAAGTTGGGGAAATCTGAGGCCGATCATGTCAAAGCAAACAAATATTGCATTTGTAAAAATCCCAGTTCGAAATGGCTACCTACGTTTATCTTGCTTCTGATGAGACCCAAAAGCTCATATACATACGACTGTATGAACAAATGACAAACAGATCTTTGCAGTGTAAGATATGACCCAAATCTTTTCAAATATTTCACATAGTGATAGAGATATTTAGCCATCATTCTCTCGAACAGGGTAAAGTGGAGTAGTATGTTTCGCAATAGGCACTTATGTATAATGATTAGGATTATTTCTTGGCTTTCCATTGTACTGAATCTTTGGAAGGTGAGGCGGGTATTGAGATGAGGCAAATTGTGCAGAAGCAATGCACAATGCTATATCTGCACACTACAAAACTGATTCTTTCGAGATTGTCTCTTTCTGAAATGGAGGCGAATCAACCGCAAGGTGACGGATCAAGCGATATTGTTTATCCAGTTCTCTACCGCTATGATATTACCCAACAATGTACATATATGAAATCGGGACCAAAAATATATAAGAACTCTCAGGCTGTAAACATTAGCCTTTTTTTAAACACGTGTGCTATGTTGGTTTACCTTCTGGTGATGTCTGAACTAAGCGAACACAGAAATCCGCTACAGCATCCGAGTCCTTCGTGAGAGTGAGGAAAACCATCTGTCCTGACCCGATCCGTCCTGTAGTGTTTGAGGGTGTCTTGTCTGCACAGTTGTAGGTGTGATCAATGGACGGTGAGAAGTACAGGGTAGCATCACACTCTGAACTGGCTCGCTGTACTGTCAACTGAAAATCAACAGCGCCACCCTGCGCCCTAAGCTGGCACACGCACCTTCCTTGATAATTAACTGCTTTAGCAGTGTCCAGATAGATGGCAGTTCCACTACCAAAGCTTCTCTCACATATATTCACAACTGAAATGAGATAAATATATTTTTTAGGTATTGTGCCTTCGGGGAAATCCCTTAGTTTGATATAGACATCGTTTTCTTACCCCGTATGCTTTTAAATTTTGATTGATTGTGGTTCGAATACCTTAATAAACCTTCGAATGATTTTAAATTATATGTCATTTAATATGAGTGTACAATGGAAAAAGCACCCGTGAAGATCCGGGTTAGAACTGATCTTCAATAACCCATGCTTGTCGTAAGAGGGGACTACCGGGATCGGATGATCAGACTCGCTGACTTGGTTGACACATGTCATCATTTCCCAATTGCTTAGATCGATGCCCATGCTGTTGATCACTGGGTTGCCTGGTCCAGAGTCGATTATTTACATACCGCCGCCATATAGCTGGAATATTGCTGAGTGCTGCGTAAACCTAAACTCACTTACTCACTATATCAGAAAAAGCATACCTGTATCCCCAGTCGTAGATTGACAAACAGGTTCTGCAACCAACAACAATATTTTCAGACTTAATTATCATGTCTTTCAGACATAAGTACAAGTTTTGTTACTTACTAAGGCACATATTGCCCATTTCTATAATATACACCAATAGGCAATTATAAGGGAACATGGGAACGTATTAATGTGTTGCTAGTATCTACCAGAATGTTGTTCTAGAATGAATTCCTCATGAACTT
>NW_025766664.1:0-27067 GCF_003918875.1 Haliotis rubra | reverse complement strand
CGCCATGCGCCGTTTGGAATATTTTGTAAAAAATCGAGCTTAGGAACACCCGGCCGAAATTATGCAAAATAATGTATATTATATTTGGAACATATGACGACGATCTAGTTTTAAATTAATGACGTACCTTCCAAGCTCCCCAGATGAGCTTTATGAGGGTGTTGAAGCTGCGTGTGGAGGTCGTGTTCCGCGTCCACATTGCCATGTACTCTGGTCCAGGAATCGCTGTAAAAAATCTGAACAAATACACGAAGTGTTGACACCCTATATTACCCGTGACTGTCCACGCATTAGATTGTGTCGCAGCGAAAACACATCATCGTCTGGCAAATAGTTAGTCTGGGAGTAAGCGGTCGTCAGCGCTTGTTCTCTCCTCGTACTCTCCATCTCTTCAACCCCTGCATGGTCATCGTGGTTCGTTCGCTTCGGAGTTGTTGGTGATATTGACCCGCCCCGGACTGATGAGGTGTGTCGCGATGATTGATGCTCAGAGCATTACTCCGTTGATAAAAAAATATATCACTCATGTCGCCGTCGCCTTGTTCATCTCCGTGTTCTAGGGGAGGCATGACCCTTTCCATATTTTCGAGTAATTGTATTCAGGGTCGTGCTTTCGTCAATGACGATGAAGACATCGTCATAGTCATTCGCGTTTCCGTGCTGATGCTATCTAGTAGTAGTAGTAATATAAAATTTCCTCATGTAACGGTATTACGCACCAAGCGTATTATCAACGATGCAACGGGTTGTGACAGCTTTTGTTTGACACCGCTTATATGTCGTAAACTCGGTTAAAGCCAGTTAGCGGTCGCTTTGGTCGGACTTTACAATATATGTATCAAATCTATTTTCTCAGCACTTAACCTGTCCACGGTAGATTACGTGGTCACCGGTTAGTGTCATAGTAGATGGCACGATGTAGTATTACATTTTTCTTTTTTGTCATCGGCTTAACCCTACCACAAATAGTCTATACGGCCAAAGGATGGTGTCATAGCAGATCGCGCGATGTACTATATGACAGTTTCTCATCACTTAACCTGTCCACGATAGACTATGGCCAGCGCTAGTGTTATATTTAATCCCGCGATTTAGTATGTCAGTTTTCTCATCACTTAATCGTCAACTCCAGGTGACGACTCTCATGTCTTCTGACTACCACGTACGAGATAATCCTCCCTCTTCTGCGTTATAATGGATATATAAACGCAGCGTTACCCATTACATAGAATAGTTGTGCTTTGCTGTTCGCCTCATGGATTGACAACACATTATTTTTTAACAGACTCACTTCCTGTCTCTACCACTGACATGGCTTCCAGCGTTATGAACACCACTGCTGAGTGCTGTTCCTACCCTCGCGTGTGCTGGCAGCTGCAAGTATTGCTTGAAATGTCCAGGATCCAGCGACCATCTTTTGAGCACTGCCCAGGCGGTGTTTGGTAACAGGTGCGGGGGTTCAGGACATTTGGGGATGCAGTGTCCCCAACCCTATGCGGTATGCAATATGAAGGGCATTATCGAAGAAACTGACCCACACTCAGGGGAAGGCGGGTGATGACCAGCCCGTGAGGACCGTTGGCCTTCGCGACCATCGCCTTCGTCCCATCGCTGCTTGGCAATTCCACCACCCCAAGCTACGGCCACAGTGTTTCCAGATGTGGGAGCGCCGATCATTGGTCCCCTAACTGCCCTGGGGCGAGTGTGTTACAAGTGCAGGGAAAAGGGACACTACGCCAGACGGTGCCCGAACGATCCCAGCGTGTCCAAGAGAAAGGAAGGAGATCGCAGAGAGCGACCTCTGGGATGAAGAGATGGTGATACTCGGTGGAGAAGAGCTCCAAATGCCTCAAAAGACATCTGATGAGGAGCACGCCCGGGTTGAGCAAGGATGGAGGTGTCGGGACCACAGGGGTCCAGTGAGCATGGTGTATAATGTAGAGGACGACTCTACTCCGAGAGTAGTCCGCGGCGCATTGTCCACCACCCCTCAGGGCTGTTTGAGAGAGAGAGAGAGAGAGAGAGAGAGAGAGAGAGAGAGAGAGAGAGGAGAGAGAGAGAGAGAGAGAGAGAGAGAGAGAGAGAGAGAGAGAGCGAGAGAGAGAGAGGAGAGAGAGAGAGCCAGAGAGCGAGAGAGAGAAGAGAGAGAGAGAGAGAGAGAGAGAGAGAGAGAGAGAGAGAGAGAGAGAGAGAGAGGCGAGATACACCCCCGAGGCTTTGACGATAGTCTACGGGTGTTTATCGCCTGATGTGGAGCAACGTGTGCCCTCGGGGATTGACGCACGCACGTCGTTACCCCTGACTGACCTCCCAGATATGTCAAGCTCGAAGTCAGTTATAGCCCAACAGCCGGAGAGTGAGGTTGTGTCCACTCACCATAGCAAAGATGTCTCAAGTACTACGATACTCTTAAATACCAGAAGGATGGAGAAACGGGTCAATTGTCCGATTGCTATGAGGATGATACCGACGTGAGGAAGCAGCCAGTGACTTTATCGGACTATGTATACGAAGACAGTGTAACTCTGATGGTAAATATCATCTTCAACGCGGGCACGACACCTGTGGGAAACAACCATCGGTAGTGCACAGAAAGCCGCTGGTCGATTTAAGTCAGAACTATGCCACGAAATGATGTTATGTGGCCACGACAGGATGGCTACTTTTAAGGACTGGCCCGAACAGTTGGTTCAGAAGAGTGGACAGCTAGCCCGAGAGGGTTTTATTATACCGGTGTTTCGGACAAGGTCGCGTGTGCCTGGTGTGGATTACGATTGTGGAAATGGTGTGCCGAGGATGATATCGACTTTGAACATCACAGGTTTAGCCCATCGTGCTCATTCCTGAAAATTACGTGTCCCTTCAAATGCGACAGTGATACGAGGACTGTTTTGTGAACTGAGAGCTGAATTGTGAGTAAAAAATGTAATCTAAGCATATTTACGAATACATTTTGTGATATTTTGTTTACTTGCCCTCAGTTGTGTTTTATAAAAAAAGTGTTGACGATGTCTATCTCGCGGGTATATTTTCGGGGGATGGTTTAAACAATGAAGAATACGATGCTCGTGCGGTCTTGTATTGTAGAGAGTTTTACATAGACTGTCCGACTCGATGTCTTCTATGGTAGAATATAACCGCCTTCCCGTGATGTATTGTAGAGAGCTTTTACACAAACCGGAGGGCGTGTTATTGAGCGTCTTGTTACATTTGTTTTGCTGTCTTGTATTGTACAGAGCTTTACATAGACAGCACGACATTTTACAGACCTCTTTTCAAAATTGTTATTCGTTCCCGTTTGGGGTTTACCATACGAGGTAAAGAACGTAACACTCCGTACTGCTTTGCCGCTTTCTACCCTTCACAGATTTGTTTTTTTTATGTAGAATATCACCGTCTTGTATTGTAGAGAGCTTACACATACGTGTGATTAAGAGTGTCTAGGTAGGTCTTGCGGTCTAGTATTGTAGAGAACTTTGCATTAGACTGTACGACATTCTCTAGCATCCTTCAAAATTTAATGGCACGCTAATGGTGAGGTAAAAAAAAAAAAAATGGAGATTATTTGACAGACGCACTCCGGATTCTTATGGTCGCCATTTGTGTGTGTGATGTCACATAGATGGTCATGGCGAGTCAGCGCCTTTTTTCTTACGTCACACACTGTGACGTCTTTAACCTACGTCATAGCGTGGTCAGCTCATGGTTAGCCCTCTTTTCCATCGCCTCCCTGTGACGTCATGGTGGTGGTGAGTCTTTTTCCGACGTCACAGGGCGGTCAACGCATGACCGCCCCTGACGTCATGGTAGTTGGCCAGCGCTTCCCAAAGGGCATATTACGTCACCTCGGAAAAGCGCTGGTCCCTTACTACTTCGTGTAATATATTTCTGAGATGTGATGATTCATATTCAAAAGGATTCCAGGATTGGTGTTATATCTGTGAATGTGCAATAATGTGTATGTCATTATGCGTTTGAAATGTGCTTTTATTTTTGTGTGTGTATATTCATGTTTCGAAAATGTGCCTTTCATTTCATGTGGAGTATGTGCTTGGTTCTTTGGAAATTCTTTTGGAAATATTCAGAAATTCTATGAAGTCAAAACTTGAGAGCATGGTGTTTTGTACAGTGATTGCAAAGCATGTTTTTTCCTTTTCAGTGATGAAATATTGAAATGTTTAATGTTTTACATTTTGATTTTTCGCTCGAATTAAATGATAGGAATAGGGGAATGGACAGAAGGACTCGCCCGGAACACCTCCCCGTTCATGGACATTCTAAATCGTTCGAGCGAACGCTCATTTGAATTTGACATTTTTCTGCTGCATCCCGTGCAGATTAGCACGTTGTTGCTACACTTCGGTTCTTGACTTGTGTCTTTCTGTTATAAATGAATGAATTTGAAGTAACTTTTGAATATTGTGTGTCTAATTTGTAGACATTATTTGAGAAACTTGAAATTTAATAGTAATTGAAGAAATTCATTTGGTGTCTCCTTTGTGTAGTGTCATATTTGGACACGCCTTTGTAGAGTTCATATTTTTAACACGCCATTGAACAGTGTCATATTTTAAGCACACTCTTATAGTGTCATATCTGGACCCTCTCTTATAGTGTCAATATTTGAGCCACAAATTGTGTCATAATTGGACACATCATTATTTCTGTAAATATAAACTCTGTCAAAAAGAAACGCAACCCCTGTATTTTAGAGATTTTGATCTGAAGTTTTAGGACGACACGGCATTTTATTATTTAAGACAGAAGTCTGAAATTTGGCAGAATAATAACCCAGATGGGCATGTTTAAAATTGTCATTTCAAAGTCATCTCACAGACACCAGTTTGTCACCAGGGGCGTCTTTCTCAGTATCTCGTATGAGCACCACGCGCTGCAATCACTGCACGGCATCTCCTTGGACAAGAACGGATAAGACGCCGGATTCTTTCCTGGGGAATGGCTCTCCACTCCTCCTGCAGTGCAACGGCGAGCTGTTGCAGCGTCTGTGGCGGCGGCCGACGTTGACGTACGCGTCGATCCAGAGTATCCCACAGGTGTTCAATAGGGTTGAGGTCTGGTGATTTAGAGGGTCATGGCAAGACATTGACGTTGGAATTCTGCAGAAAGTTCATTGTTGCACGTGCAGTATGAGGCCGGGCGTTGTCCCGTTGAAAAATCTGTGTCTGTTGGTCAATAATCGGGAGAAGGTGAAGCTCTAACACGTGGTTGATGTAACGTTGGGCTGTCAGGTTCCCTGGAACGATCACCAAGTCTGATTTCTGGTTGTATGAGATGGTTCCCCAAACCATGACGCTTTCTCCGCCAAATCTGTCCACCTGTCGGACGCAGATGGGCGCAAAACGTTTATGACGTCTCCTATATAGACGCTGTCTTCCGTCGTGACGTTGCAAAAGAAAACGTGATTTCATCAGAAACCAGATTCGCCTCCAGTTTTGTAAAGTCCGTATCCTTACGTTGTTGCACCACCTGAGTCGTCGGCGTCGATGTAGGGGGCGTAGTACAGGTCCAACAACTGGTCTACAGGCACGTAAACCCGCTTCTTTCAGACGGTTCCTAATCGTTTGAGCTGACACTCTCCTCAAACCTGGTATTTGTGTGCGGCAGTCACGGTTGGTAGGGCATGCCGATTACGCAGGTGATGGAGGGCCTGTGCCAACGCCTCTTGTCTGTATAGGTGGCTGTCGCTTGTTGATTTGTCGTCCTACGCCTCTCTTGTTTGTAAGGTGGTCCCTCAGGTTTGTCGTCAATCGGGGACAGGTCGGGAGATCGAGCTGGCCAAGGAAGTAACGTCACATTCTGGGCATGAAGGAAGTCAAACTGATGCGTGCCTTGTGAGGTGTAGCGTCGTCTTGTTGGAACACGGTGATTCTGAATGAATGGCACGACGACTGGACTTCATTGATGATGAACGTGCAGCTGTTAGATTACCATGTATCACAACAAGATCAGTCTTCATTTCGCCACAAATCGCTCCCCAGACCATCACGCTTTCACCACCATAGTGGTTGGTCTCTTATTACGCAGCAACGTCGTGTACGTTCTCCCCGCCTTCGGTATACCCGTTGTCTAAACACTTAGAAACGGCTTTCGTCGGTAAAGAGCACTCTGGGCCAGTTTCTGCCCTGCCATCGCTCAACTGTTCTCGACCACCTCAGTCTTTTGTCGACGATGTTCAGGCGTCAACGTCATAGCCTTCAGCGGTCGGTAGTCTCTGTTATACCACTAGGGTGTGTTATGTCCATTGTTCTGTCTGACGGCTCGAGCGTTGAAATCCATATCACCCTTGAGGAGGGTGTTAACGTATACATACCCTGGCGGCTTCTGGCAACTGACTGGATGGCTAAGGGCAGTTCGGGCTGATGACGTCAGGTTTAGAAGCGGTTCTTCAATCAACCCGTTTCTTATTGAAAAAAATACAAACGTACGATAAAATATAATTCTGGTGACGTTTCTTTCGCCCGTGAGTTTATATCAATTCGTATATAAGTAGATAGTCTGTAGATTATAACTTTTACATTAACACATTTGATGTCCACAATTATTTCTTTTGGGAGAGCTTCCGTTTAGCATTTTCCTGAAAGAAGATTTTTACAACTTTCGTAAAGATTAAATGAAATAACGTATTGATTATATCATTTTAAATCTATTGTCCTTGATTACTGTATGAAAATATACTCTTAAAATGGTAGGGGAACCTGAACTTTCAATTTGATAGGAAGTATAAGCAACACGCTTTCAAAGACAGACATCTTATGAACGCACCATGCACCATTTCTCTTTATCATCACCCCTAAACACAACGCATGGGTTGCACACATACGCAGTGCAGTAGCCATACACGTGCATGGGGTGTCATTCTTGATTTTGACGTTTTTCAAGAAGGTTGATAAATCACTGTAGACCATTCATTTTGACAATCATCTTGCATCACACAGTTGTTAGTTTTTCCTGCTAGCCGTTTATTTTGTGGTTTGAAAATGAAAATCGTACACACGCAAATCGTCTTTCAAGAGCGATTACTGTACAAACAACTATGGTCATAAGGAAGTGGAAGTGGTGACGCACTCACAAAACATTTATTTTTATCATATCAACATTCACTGACTCCAATATATCTCCTTTTTTCAATCGAAAATTAAAATGAAGTTACTCTACTTTTTAAAAAAAGTATAGATACCAGCGTATACCATATATATGTTTGGATGCATGCCATGTATTGTTGTGATATTGTACATTCCTCCAGAACGCAACATGAGATGCAGTTATCACCCGTTTGATGTCCCCAGTTCCAATTTATCGGCACTAGATGTATGTATTCAGTACACTTACGGAGAGAAAACAATTGCTCTGATGTCATATTACTGCCTCTTGCCGTTTGTGAACTATTAGGTAATGTTAATGACGTCCAACAGGATGTTTCAGGAATTGCCTGATGACGTCCATGCGGATTTAGAAATGGACTTTGAGTTTGATAGCATAGTACACGTTCGCCTTTACGTGAAAACCCGTGAAAATCATGGCTAGAATTGGTCTTCAGCAATCCATACTTGTCGTAAAAGGCGACTAAAGGGATCGGTTGGTCAGGCTTGCTGACTTGGTTGAGTTGACACGTGTCATCGTATCCTATTGATCACTAGATTGTCTGGTCCAAAATTGATTATATACAGACCGCCGCCATAAAGGCTGGGATATTGCTGAATGCGGTGTTAAACAACCAAACAACCAACCTTTGGATTCATGGTGATTCCAGTTTTATCGGGATGTGCATGTACGTGTGTGGCTGATTGTACTAGCCCGGGCTATTGCACGTTATACTATGCTGGTCCACTGTGCTATGCCGCAGGTGAAACACTCATGCAGTCACAGAAAACTTACTCAGAGGCAATCAGTGAAAGGCAGGATAACAACATGTGCCATCATTTAACGTATGATCATACAGCAAAGACTCAACCGCCGACCTCCGCTCGACAGGGCAGAACCTCTGTCCACTTTACCATATGATGGTCCTCGAACACCTGCTAGTCTTCACTCCTTGAAGGGGCGGTGGGGTAGCCTAGCCTAGCGTCCGCTCGTCATGCTGAAGACCCGTGTTCCATTCCCCATGGGAACAATGTGTGAAGTCAAATTCCTGCTGTCACGCCTGAATATTGCTACAAGCGGCGTAAAACCATACTCACTCACTACATATCGTTAGTTGTCTGGTCCCTGTTTCACAACGCTCTCATTAGTGCCTAAGATCTCGTATCTTTTCTCGTAGCATTAGTACC
Organism: Haliotis rubra; assembly: GCF_003918875.1. Classification (NCBI taxonomy): domain Eukaryota; kingdom Metazoa; phylum Mollusca; class Gastropoda; order Lepetellida; family Haliotidae; genus Haliotis; species Haliotis rubra. The sequence goes on along the minus strand of NW_025766664.1, from coordinate 18,779 downwards.
TACAGTATAGGAGGCACGAATGCTACGAGAAAAGTTACGAGATCTTAGGCTTACGAGAGGTTTGTGAAACGGGGCCCTGGCATTTAACCTTAATATCCCCACGCAGTTGCCGAAGCCAGAGACCATATTCTCTGGTTAAAACAATAAGACTATTATCGTGTAAATGACGTAACACAGGTGGTAACTTCCAGTACACGTCACTGTTATCACAACATAATATTCAACAGGCAGTCCAAGCATTTTGGCCCAGTGAACTGTTCATTTCTGGAGTCATAGAATTTACGTATAATCTCTTGGTCCTTGTTCATGTGGACCTGTGTGGTTTGAGTGTGTTGTCTGACGACTCACTCCAGTTAGTCCAGTAGCTAAAAGCTATTTTCAGTTCTAATCTTGCATTTTAGGTCCCATAGTATTATGTTGTTGGTTTTATAAGTTTAATATAGGTAGATCATGAAACAGGTGGGATGCTGAGGGTTTTGCTTTAAGATGCACCCTTGGAATCTCAGGCGCCCGATCAGGACCATGTGGAGGCACAATAAGTTGTTGGGTAAGTAGCACAAAATGGAGTACTTAATGTGACGTCAGTTTACATTAGCTACTCAGCTATAGCATCATCTTCACAAATAATATGGGCACAATGCTAACTCATTTTTCTTGTCCAAGAGATTTATATCATGTACAACACAGAAATCCAAAGTAATTTTATGAAAGATATGTGGTAAAACATTTTCAGACAAAATGCAAACTGTCTAGTGAGCCGTTGTCTAAAGACAATCCAGTGATTGACATCATGAACTTCAATCTACGCAGTTGTGATGTATTGAGTAAATGTTTTACTTTGTCTTGTATTTGAGAAAAAATGTGTTTTAACTTCACGGTTTCGTGTTTCAAGTAAATGTTCGCCGAACAAATTTGATATTTTTGTGATGTGGGTTTAGTTTGATTGCTGTGATTCAGATTCAGATTCATTTTTATTCAGTATTTCGGGCCTAAAGGCCTATAGTACAAATACACTTGCTACAATTATATGCACGTGTTGGTTGTGGTGGCATTTCTTGCATTAAAGACATGTTTTAAATAAATTGCAATAGATTTGATAATATCAATATTTTTAGAATTTAACAGACTGGACAATGTTTGTTCATCTCTTACAGGTGTTTGTACAAATGATTAATACTTTGTTCTTAAATCTAAATATTTGGTACACAATAAATAATACATGAAATTCACTTTCAATATTACCTGTATTACAATTTTTACAGATGGATTCATTTACATCATTGAAAGCTCTATTGGGTTTGCGTAAATAGTGAATTCTAAAATCATGGAAGCCATACTTAGCGGCTCGACACAGATCGTCTGTTAAACGTTTTTCCAAATTGTCCTTTTCATAGCACATATTTTTCTAAATTGAGCCTTAGATTCCACATACTTATCTAGGTTTTTCTTACACTCACATCTTCGGAATAAATTCAAGCTTCTGTATTTCTCTTTTTAAGTTCTGCACATTCACTATCAAACCATAATGGTTGTTTTTCTAGTATTCTTCACATTCTGACACACATATCAATAAGAAAATCATTCAATTTTACTACAGCAAGATTTTCAATCAGTAACATAGCAAGAAAGTCGTCCAGTGCACTAGGTGATCGCAGAAGTTCTTTGTAAGTAGATGAAGCTGTTTCTGGTAACCTATGTCTGGGAACAATAGTTAGATTTATACTACTTTTGGGTGCTGAAGTGTCATTGAATACTGTCGACAGAGTACACAATACCGGCATATGGTCAGATTCAACACGGTCACATATTTTTAGATCCACAACCTTATGAAATAATTGACTAGAGACTAGGAAATAATCTACTATGCTTGTTCCCATATGAGAAATAAATGTGAGTTTACTGGGTGTGTCAGACTCAGTACGTCCATTTACTATATGTACATTAAATAATTTACATAGGTCATTTGTCAGGGTGTACATATACAAATCCAAGGAAAGTATGTTCAACAGTAGAATCATTGAGAACTTTTAGGAACACACAGTTTTGCCACTTGTCATAGACTCTTATACATGATGATGCTAACTGTTTTTTAACACACACAACAATACCACCTGAATGTCTACCATACTTTGATAGCTTAATAGGATCACAGATAAAACATTTATAATCAGTAAACAGTGCATGTATATCAATTGCATCAATACACCAAGTCTCGATGAGACAAAATATGTCAAATTGTTTACAAAAGGTTTGAAAGTCTGGGAATGTTAGCTTTGAAAGTAAACCATGAACGTTCCATGTACAAATTTGTGTAAATGTGTTCTGTCTGCACGATCCATCATGTTTTACAGAGTAGTTGGGGCCTTGGCCATAATCCTATGTTGGAGATTCTGCAGAGTTGTTAGCTGACGTTTTTCGGTTCTCCCAATGTTTACGCTGTCCAATTTGTTTAATGTCATTCTTGTTTTCTTCGTATATGTGACCAGGTCTTCAAAACAATAAAGTCGCTGGTATAGGGAGGACATTTTATTCTCCGTGGGGTAGTTAAATCCACAAAACATCACCCTGAAACATTTATCAATAATTCAATGGACAGCAAACAATCATTCTATAAGAATATTGTATATCACAAATAGGGTAACATTTCATTGGTTGCATTAATTAAATTAAAATCGTCATGTTACACAAATACACACGCACACCACGTTCCAAACATTCAAAACATTCACACAATGTACTAAGGAAAATACACCTTACCCATCTATGGAATGGAAAGGAGTTTACTATTCTACCCGTTTGGCACCTGCAAACAACATTTGCTAAGTTCACAAAAATTGCCAAGGCATACAAAAAGTGCACACTACAATTACATGTTATGCTAGAAATAATTTGCTAATTATTTATTTGTAATATTTTAAAAGTTTTACTCAAGCATAATATAACTGACAACCTCTAAAGTTAATGTGTTAAACAAAACAAGTATTCAACTAACCTTCTGTGGCAAGTAACAGTGCTGCTGCTGTGCTGTGCAATGCTGGATACTAAGTGCCATGTGCTTGGACACTCAGTGTATTTAATATGCCTAAAAAACTTGTACCCAATCAGAGGCTTAATCTCTGGTCACATTACACACAATATGAAATTGAGGCCAGAATGAACCACCTCACTTCCTTAGTGATGTAAATATTCCACAAAGGGGCATAATTCAGATGCACCTCAACCACATAGAATTTTATGAACAAACCCTCACCAAACCTTTTATCAGTTTTGGTAAATCTGATTTTAAACAACCACAATGTTTATTAAATAACCCTTCACCAATGAAAGCTTTTAAACATATTTTGGAGTTTAACAGTTTATACTTTTATTTGCATAATTTTATAATTACATAAAACACCTTCACCTGAACAATAAAATCTGATAAGTCTCAATTGACATCATATCCTGTTACATATACATATACTGCACCATCTATTATAAGTTTATCATAGTTCATATATGCAATACAGCCATCTTCTCTTGCAGTTTTCATGAACGGGAACAGTTTGGAGCGTATATTCCTCACCCTCTCCGTGAAATCCTCTCTGACACCCTGAATAGAGTATTACCTTTCAGGGTCTTCTTTGGCGGTCTCGAGGATTTTACTCCTCTCCTTGAACAGAGTGAATCTCACAATCACCGGTCGCTTCCCAGTCTTCGAGTGAAGCCTGTGGGCTCGTTCTATTCCAACGGTATCGGCTGATTTATATGAAAGCTCATCTTGAAGAAATTGTCGAACTTTAACTTCTGTTTCATCCCAAGTTTCCACCTCTTTTTATCGTCTAGTCCATGTATTAATAAATTGTTGCGTCTTGACTGTGCCTCCATGTTGTCCACCTTTTTGTCCATAGCCTGTATCTGTGTCTTGAGATTTGCGTTCTCATCTTCGAGCGACGACAGTTTGTTATTGTAGTCAATTGTAAACAACTCCAACTTCCGGTCAAGGGAGGTAAGTTGCGCCTGGATAGCCGACAGCGTTTTAGCGAGGTCGCCGAGTGTTAGTGCATCATCAGTTACCACCTCTCCTGGTATATTTTTCGTCGACAGCCGTGTTTGGATCTGAGTAGAGTCTGTGGCCTTTTTAGGCGGACCTGGATTTGTTTCAACATCTCCTGCTATCGCCAGCAACGTAAAAGACAGAATAGCGAGTCTCAGGCAAAGACGTATACCCACCCGGCGTCCTTATAACGCGGTTTAACAGGGTGCCCCGTCTCATTCGGGGAGAGAATGTTCCACTCTCGCTCTCCATGTTTCAATGGATATAGACATGGTGCTCCCAGGAAGTACACTACCTTATGCACAACAGGGATTTGGTTTTCGAATAGAGTGCTACTTAGTTCACCTCGTTTTCAGCATTTAATCCGAGAGCGATTTCATGCGTGCCGCCATCATTGTCACGTGACCGCGAGTTTGATTGCTGTGTTAGTGTCGAGGCAGGTTAAACCTATGGTTGATAAAATGATCACGTCCCACGCGCTCTGAGCACAATCACACACAATTACCATCGCGACAAAACCTTGACATGAATCACCATTATAGTCGATACTTATAAGACAAGCACGAGTTACAGCAGCATCTGGGGCTCCTTTCACAAAGCAACCTTTACTAAGGTTAACCTTAACTCCCATTCTTTAATACTGCACTAAGCTTACCCTAGTGACTTAAGATCACATTAGTGCTTTGTGAAAGGAGGCCTTGCTCTAACTCGACATTTGGGACGGTGGGGTAGCCTAGTGGATAAAGAGTTCGCTCGTCACGCCGAAAACCAGGGGTTCGATTCCCCATAGGACACAATGTGTGTGAAACCCATTTATGCTGTCCGCTGCCGTAATAGAGCTGGAATATTGGTAAAAGCGGCGTAAAACATATTCGCTCACTCACACATGGTCTAAAATGTACTGAACTGAACTGTACTGAGTGTTTTATTCTTACTGCGCTAAACAACATAACACGTTGCAGCAGAGATTTCTGCAGTCACCAGAGTCAGCACATGATAGCACTGAGGAAATGCCCAATCCCTTACATCAGTGTCAACCAAATATGTCCTTGTGGAGCTGTTCATCTGTGCCCTTTATATTTTCACAAATAGCTGTCATGGTAACACCCTGTTCTACACGAAGTGTAGGGTCTATATAGGTATATTCAATGGGATTTCGGGGTATCCTGCTCGTAACATGGTGACTACACGGACTTCACCATTGTGCACGATAACACCTGGTGACCCTGACCCTCCATGACTGAAGGAGCAGTGGAACTGAAGAAAGGAAGGGTCTTTTCAAAACTGTCATAGACTTCCAGACGTTCAGACGGGATTCCATTATTCCCCAATTCTTGTTTCATCCTGTAAAGTCCGTCCTCTTCGTGACGGTGCAGCAGTTGTGTTCTATGTACAGCTCCTTATACCCTAGATGGCCTATTAAGCTGAACCTGCCTTCATAGTCGCTGTAGAAACGTGTTAATGCTTGTGGAAATGGGTTGTTATCCCGAGGTGCTAGTTCTACCACAGCCGTATCCAAATTTATATCAACATATCGCAAAGTCGTGAGGATGAAGTCACACTCTCGCCCATGGGTGAAATGTGCACGAACTTCAGTTGAACCTAAATTTTTGAACACACCATTTGAAACGTTGTAACTGTTCGGCAGGATCCGCGTCCCATATCCTTTGCATCTCTTCCTGTGGTATTCCTGCTGAAGTAAGAAAATGGGCATTACATTAAGTAAATACTCCTCCATCAATCATGCATATATTAAAAATATAAATGAAATGACTATTCTTGTTGTCATATTAGGTCAGCAGTTGATATTTACATCTTTTTATCCTGTGTATAATAGTTAGCTAAAGGTTGTGGTAATTCGGTGTTCACTCTTGATTAATCAGCGTATTCATTCAAGAAGACTGTAATATGGTAAACATTCTATATGTCTGTATATTAGTTTCTTACCAAGAGCCTCTTTAAGGACATGCGCAGCTGTCATAATGCATCTATCACCCACTCTGAAGCCCGTTCCATTGGTGGCAATTAAGCGAAAACAGATGCAGCAGCTCAGGTTGAGCAGATCCATATCACTGGCTTTTTCGACATCTATACCTTGGTTGGCTTTTGCCAAGAGAACCTGGAACAATAAAGTTGATATTAAACTATAATAGGAAATTATAAGTTACAGGGGCACTGAAATCAAACTTAATCTAATCAAGCTCATTGAAGGAAGAAGAAGAGCTGATATGATCAATTCGACTGGCTGAATATTTCATTTTTCAAGATGTACCCAAAGGTGGTTTTACCGTGAAATGGATCTTTAGTTGTGGCTTTCTTTCCATCAGAACCAGCAGGTGCTTCTCCACCAGAATTGGGCGTTGCGCGGCATGTTCCTGCAGACGTGAGTGAGTGAGTTTAGTTTTACGTCAAATTTAGCAATATTCCAGCAATATCACGGCAGGGGACACCAGAAACAGGCCTTACACATTGTACCCGCGTGGGGAATTGAACCCGGGTCTTTGGCGCGACCAGAGAACACTTAACCGCTAGGGTTACCTGAACCGCCCACAGAAAGAACGGTTTTACTACTCTTGCTAGTTGAGATCTTTATATCCTACATTCCATACCATTTAGTAGTGTCTGTGTTATTGCCGAGAGGGAAGCTCTCGCGATTGCAAACACCAGTTATTTCGCACGATTGTTTTGATTGCTGGATGGAAGAATTAATCCCTGATGGAGGTAGGAGTCGGCAATAGATTCAACACTGATTCAGATTCACTGTACGCTAAACATGTAAGATTTCATTATAACAGATACTTACAGAGTCCTGGCGAACGTCCTGTACAGATCTTCTAGAGGCACCTGCAGAAGCTGAAAACACAGAATGTAACATATGTGCGTGTTTGATATAGTGAAAATGAATAAATGGATGCATGGCCACAAATTTATGTCACAGATTACAAGCTAGGTAATAGGAAACAGGAAATGTGTTTATATTTCATGATGATTTTAACATTTTCATATTTTACATTAGATAACTTAAAGACAAGGGACTCAGAAGTATAAGACACCATAGCCTTATGTCTCATACACACTTTTCTGGGGATAGCCTCGTTGCGGTAGTACAGTGGATAAAGCTTTTCTTAAAGGCAGCGTTTATTGGAATCTCCGAATGAATGACTAGGCGGAAAGCCATGCTCTCGTCCTCTTAGAGTTGTCTCATTTTATCAAGGCAGTCCCTTGTAAAGTTTGTCTAGTCAAGATGTCTCACATTAAAGAAAGTTAGATATTATCTGGCCAAAGTAATTACAATTGGACAAACAAAGCCAATATAAGCGATCGATATTGATTCCAGCATTCTGCCTTTGGAACTTTGTCATTGGAGATTAAAGGACTCACATTAAAACCAGCAGGGTTTAACTTGTAACTATGGCAACTGTGAACAGGCCAACAGAGACATGTCTTAAACAGCTATTTGTACAGTCCACACAGAACAGCTTTGAATTGTCCTTGTAAACTAACGGTAATGTGTAAATAACGATTATACTTAATAATTAATTTATTAAAAGTGGTTGCTTGGTTTGTTGTGTAATGCCGCAATCGAGTCTGGACCAGAAAATACAGTGATCAACAGTTTGAGCATCGACCTACGCAACAGGTAAACAATGGCATGTGTCGACCAAGTCAGCGAGCCTGACCACCCGATCCCGTTAGTCGCCTCTTACGACAAGCATGGGTTACTGGAGACAAATTCTTGCCCGGATCCTCAAGGGTTTCATCCCATATGAAGACTGACACAAAGGGTTTACAGAATCACGACTTATTGAAAACATATTTGAAGTCTTACCTGCGCTGAATGTTAGAAACTATAACAATATACGTACCCTTGTAGTCAGGAAGGTCTTGCAGGAGATCATTCCGTCCAATCTGAGTCAGACAACTCTTCAGTTTGTCAATAATATTATCAGGCATGACCTGTTCCAGAATGGTCAACAAATCAAAAGCATTTCTGATTGTTTCCAGCTTTTTTTTCCCTATTATGTCTTTAAAATAGAACTTGGCCTGTTTAACTTCATCTGATGTCAGATCCCGTGCTATCCCAAATAAGACCAGTCTGAAAAACAACAACACATAATATATACATACTACATGGTCTCTCTTCTTCCCTGATCACCTATCTTTCCTTCTCCACAACACGCCTTTATCTCTTCCCGCTTCCCTTGACTCCCTCAATGCATTATTGATTCCTATTGGTAATACTATATCCATACAGTGATTCTTCTTGGGGCTACATTATACAGTGATTCCTCTAGGGCTACATTATACAGTGATTCCTCTTGGGCTACATAATACAGTGATTCCTCTTGGGCTACATAATACAGTGATTCCTCTTTTGGGCTACATTATACAGTGATTCCTCTAGGGCTACATTATACAGTGATTCCTCTTGGGCTACATTATACAGTGATTCCTCTTGGGGCTACATTATACAGTGATTCCTCTTGGGCTACATTATACAGTGATTCCTCTTGGGCTACATTATACAGTGATTCCTCTTGGGCTACATATAACAGTGATTCCTCAGTGACAGTGATTCTCTTGGGCTACATTATACAGTGATTCCTCTTGGGCTACATTATACAGTGATTCCTCTTGGGCTACATTATACAGTGATTCCTCTTGGGCTACATTATACAGTGATTCCTCTTGGGGGCTACATTATACAGTGATTCCTCTTGGGATTCCTACATTATACAGTGATTCCTCTTGGGCTACATTATACAGTGATTCCTCTTGGGCTACATTATACAGTGATTCCTCTAGGGGCTACATTATACAGTGATTCCTCTTGGGCTACATTATACAGTGATTCCTCCTTTGGATACATTATACAGTGATTCCTCTTGGACTACATTATACAGTGATTCCTCTTGGGACTACATTATATTACAGTGATTCCTCTTGGGGGCTACATTATACAGTGATTTCCTCTAGGGCTACATTAACTACAGTGATTCCTCTCTTGGGCTACATTATACAGTGATTCCTCTGATTACATTATACAGTGATTCTACATTACATTATACAGTGATTCCTCTTGGGCTACATTATACAGTGATTCCTCTAGGGCTACATTATACAGTGATTCCTCTTGGACTACACATTATACAGTGATTCCTCTTGGGCTACATTATACAGTGATTCCTCTTGGGACTACATTATACAGTGATTCCTCTTGGACTACATTATACAGTGATTCCTCTTGGGCTACATTATACAGTGATTCCTCTAGACTTACATTATACAGTGATTCCTCTAGGGCTACATTATACAGTGATTCCTCTAGGGATACACATATATACAGTGATTCCTCTTGGGCTACATAATACAGTGATTCCTCTGGGGCTACATTATACAGTGATTCCTCTAGGGCTACATTATACAGTGATTCCTCTAGGGCTACATTATACAGTGATTCCTCTAGGGCTACATAATACAGTGATTCCTCTAGGGCTACATTATACAGTGATTCCTCTTGGGCTACATTATACAGTGATTCCTCTTGGGCTACATTATACAGTGATTCCTCTTGACTACATTATACAGTGATTCCTCTTGGACTACATACAGTGATTCCTCTTGGGCTACATTATACAGTGATTCCTCTTGGACTACATTATACAGTGATTCCTCTTGGACTACATTATACAGTGATTCCTCTTGGACTACATTATACAGTGATTCCTCTTGGAGATACATTATACAGTGATTCCTCTTGGGATACATTATACAGTGATTCCTCTTGGACTACATTATACAGTGATTCCTCTAGGGATACATTATACAGTGATTCCTCTTGGACTACATTATACAGTGATTCCTCTAGGGATACATTATACAGTGATTCCTCTAGGGCTACATTATACAGTGATTCCTCTAGGATACATACAGTATTCCTCTTGGGATACATTAGTGATTCCTCTAGGGACTACATTATACAGTGATTCCTCTAGGGACTACATGATTCCTACAGTGATTCCTCTTGACTACATTATACAGTGATTCCTCTAGGGCTACATTATACAGTGATTCCTCTTACATTATACAGTGATTCCTCTTGGACTACATTATACAGTGATTCCTCTTGGGCTACATTATACAGTGATTCCTCTAGGACTACATTATACAGTGATTCCTCTTGGGCTACATTATACAGTGATTCCTCTTAGACTACATTATACAGTGATTCCTCTTGGGATACATTATACAGTGATTCCTCTCTGGAGATACATTATACAGTGATTCCTCTTGAGATACACTACATTATACAGTGATTCCTCTTGGGCTACATTATACAGTGATTCCTCTTGGAGATACATTATACAGTGATTCCTCTTGGGATACATTATACAGTGATTCCTCTTGGGATACATTATACAGTGATTCCTCTAGGGATACATTATACAGTGATTCCTCTAGAGATACATAATACAGTGATTCCTCTTGGGATGCATTATACAGTGATTCCTCTTGAGATACATTATACAGTGATTCCTCTAGGGATACACAATACAGTGATTCCTCTTGGGATACATTATACAGTGATTCCTCTAGGGACACATTATATACAGTGAGTCCTCTAGGGATATACATTATACAGTGATTCCTCTAGGGACTACATTATACAGTGATTCCTCTTGGGATATACATTATACAGTGATTCCTCTAGGGACTACATTATACAGTGATTCCTCTAGGGACTACATTATACAGTGATTCCTCTAGGGATACATTATACAGTGATTCCTCTAGTGATTCCTCTCTTGGATAATACAGTGATTCCTCTAGGATACATTATACAGTGATTCCTCTTGGGATATACATTATACAGTGATTCCTCTAGGGATACACAATACAGTGATTCCTCTAGGATACACACAATACAGTGATTCCTCTAGAGATGATATACAGTGATTCCTCTTGGAGATACATTATACAGTGATTCCTCTAGTGATACATTATACAGTGATTCCTCTAGAGATACATTATACAGTGATTCCTCTAGAGATACATTATACAGTGATTCCTCTAGGGATACATTATACAGTGATTCCTCTAGGACTTACATTATACAGTGATTCCTCTAGAGATACATTATACAGTGATTCCTCTAGAGATACATGAATACAGTGATTCCTCTAGGGATACACAATACAGTGATTCCTCTAGAGATACATTATACAGTGATTCCTCTAGGGATACACATATACAGTGATTCCTCTAGGATACACATTATACAGTGATTCCTCTAGGACTACATTCCTCTATACAGTGATTCCTCTAGGACTACACAATACAGTGATTCCTCTTGGATACATTATACAGTGATTCCTCTTTGAGATACATTATACAGTGATTCCTCTCTGGGATACATTATACAGTGATTCCTCTAGGGATACATTATACAGTGATTCCTCTTGGAGATACATTATACAGTGATTCCTCTTGGGATACATTATACAGTGATTCCTCTAGGGATACATTATACAGTGATTCCTCTAGGGCTACATTATAGTGATTCCTCTATACAGTGATTCCTCTAGGGATACACATATACAGTGATTCCTCTTAGGATACACAATACAGTGATTCCTCTTGGGATACATTATACAGTGATTCCTCTAGTGGACTACATTATACAGTGATTCCTCTAGAGGCTACATTATACAGTGATTCCTCTTGATACACTAGTGATTCCTCTATACAGTGATTTCCTCTAGGGATACATAATACAGTGATTCCTCTAGGACTACACAATACAGTGATTTCCTCTAGAGACTACATTATACAGTGATTCCTCTAGGACTACATTATACAGTGATTCCTCTAGAGATACATTATACAGTGATTCCTCTAGAGATACACAATACAGTGATTCCTCTAGAGATACATTATACAGTGATTCCTCTTGGGATACATTATACAGTGATTCCTCTAGGGATACATAATACAGTGATTCCTCTAGAGATACATAATACAGTGATTCCTCTAGGACTACATTATACAGTGATTCCTCTAGAGATACATTATACAGTGATTCCTCTAGAGATACATTATACAGTGATTCCTCTAGGGATACATTATACAGTGATTCCTCTAGAGATACACAATACAGTGATTCCTCTAGATACATTATACAGTGATTCTCTTCTAGATACATTATACAGTGATTCCTCTAGGACTACATTATACAGTGATTCCTCTAGAGATACACACATACAGTGATTCCTCTAGAGATACACAATACAGTGATTCCTCTAGAGATACATTATACAGTGATTCCTCTAGGGATACACAATACAGTGATTCCTCTTGGGATACACAATACAGTGATTCCTCTACATTATACAGTGATTCCTCTAGAGATACATTATACAGTGATTCCTCTTGGACTACATTATACAGTGATTCCTCTTGAGATACATAATACAGTGATTCCTCTAGGATACATAATACAGTGATTCCTCTTGGAGATACACATATACAGTGATTCCTCTAGAGATACATTATACAGTGATTCCTCTAGGGATACATAATACAGTGATTCCTCTAGAGATACACAATACAGTGATTCCTCTAGAGATACATTATACAGTGATTCCTCTAGAGATACATTATACAGTGATTCCTCTAGAGATACATTATACAGTGATTCCTCTAGAGATACATTATACAGTGATTCCTCTAGAGATACATACAGTGATACAGTGATTCCTCTAGAGATACATTATACAGTGATTCCTCTAGAGATACATTATACAGTGATTCCTCTAGAGATACATTATACAGTGATTCCTCTAGGGATACATTATACAGTGATTCCTCTAGAGGATACATTATACAGTGATTCCTCTAGAGATACACAATACAGTGATTCCTCTAGGGATACATTATACAGTGATTCCTCTAGAGATACACAATACAGTGATTCCTCTAGGATACACAATACAGTGATTCCTCTAGAGATACACAATACAGTGATTCCTCTAGATACTACATAATACAGTGATTCCAGTGATTCCTCTACAGGATTCCTACATTACACAGTGATTCCTCTAGAGATACACAATACAGTGATTCCTCTAGTGATACACAATACAGTGATTCCTCTAGAGATACATTATACAGTGATTCCTCTAGAGATACACACATACAGTGATTCCTCTAGAGATACACATAATACAGTGATTCCTCTAGGACTACACAATACAGTGATTCCTCTAGAGATACATTATACAGTGATTCCTCTAGGGCTACATTATACAGTGATTCCTCTTGGGCTACACAATACAGTGATTCCTCTAGAGATACATACAGTATACAGTGATTCCTCTAGGACTACATTATACAGTGATTCCTCTGATTCCTCTACAGTGATTCCTCTTGGACACATACAGTGATTCCTCTAGAGATACACAATACAGTGATTCCTCTTGAGATACACAATACAGTGATTCCTCTTGAGACTACATTATACAGTGATTCCTCTAGGATACACAATACAGTGATTCCTCTTGGGACACATTATACAGTGATTCCTCTAGAGATACACAATACAGTGATTCCTCTAGAGATACACAATACAGTGGTTCCTCTAGGGACACATTATACAGTGATTCCTCTAGGGATACACAATACAGTGATTCCTCTAGTGATACATTATACAATGATTCCTCTAGAGATGCAGGACACCGATTATGTAACTCCTGTAGGATTAGGCACCATGTCATGTTAAACATAGACCATAGATCTACATGCGTCCATATGTATAAACACAAGCACCTGTTATCACTATGTAGGTTAAACATAGACCATAGATCTACATGCCGTCATATGTATAAACACAAGAACCTGTTATCACTATGTAGGTTAAACATAGACCATAGATCTACATGCACGTCATATGTATAAACACAAGAACCTGTTATCACTATGGAGGTTAAACATAGACCATAGATCTACATGCCGCGTCATATGTATAAACACAAAAACCTGTTATCACTATGTAGGTTAAACATAGACCATAGATCTACACGCACGTCATATGTATAAACACAAGAACTGTTACCACTATGTAGGTTAAACATAGACCATAGATCTACATGCCGTCATATGTATAAACACAAGAACCTGTTATCACTATGTAGGTTAAACATAGACCATAGATCTACATGCGTCGTCATATGTATAAACACAAGAACCTGTTATCACTATGTAGGTTAAACATAGACCATAGATCTACATACATCGTCATATGTATAAACACAAGAACCTGTTATCACTATGTAGGTTAAACATAGACCATAGATCTACATGCACGTCATATGTATAAACACAAGAACCTGTTATCACTATGTAGCATAGATCTACATGCCGTCATATGTATAAACACAAGAACCCTTATCACTATGTAGGTTAAACATAGACCATAGATCTACACGCCCGTCATATGTATAAACACAAGAACCCTTATCACTATGTAGGTTAAACATAGACCATAGATCTACATACGTCATATGTATAAACACAAGAACCTGTTATCACTATGTAGGTTAAACATAGACCATAGATCTACACGCCCGTCATATGTATAAACACAAGAACCCCTTATCACTATGTAGGTTAAACATAGACCACAGATCTACATGCACGTCATATGTATAAACACAAGAACCTGTTATCACTATGTAGGTTAAACATAGACCATAGATCTACATGCCGCGTCATATGTATAAACACAAAAACCTGTTATCACTCAATGTAGGTTAAACATAGACCATAGATCTACATGCACGTCATATGTATAAACACAAGAACCTGTTATCACTATGTAGGTTAAACATAGACCATAGATCTACATGCACGTCATATGTATAAACACAAGAACCTGTTATCACTATGTAGGTTAAACATAGACCATAGATCTACATGCACGTCATATGTATAAACACAAGAACCTGTTATCACTATGTAGGTTAAACATAGACCATAGATCTACATGCCGTCATATGTATAAACACAAGAACCTGTTATCACTATGTAGGTTAAACATAGACCATAGATCTACATGCACGTCATATGTATAAACACAAGAACCTGTTATCACTATGTAGGTAAAACATAGACCATAGATCTACATGCGTCATATGTATAAACACAAGAACCCCTTATCACTATGTAGGTTAAACATAGACCATAGATCTACATGCACGTCATATGTATAAACACAAGAACCTGTTATCACTATGTAGGTTAAACATAGACCATAGATCTACATGCACATCATATGTATAAACACAAGAACCTGTTATCACTATGTAGGTTAAACATAGACCATAGACCTACATGCCGTCATATGTAGACCATAGATCTACATGCACGTCATATGTATAAACACAAGAACCTGTTATCACTATGTAGGTTAAACATAGACCATAGATCTACATGCCGCGTCATATGTATAAACACAAGAACCTGTTATCACTATGTAGGTTAAACATAGACCATAGATCTACATGCGTCATATGTATAAACACAAGAACCTGTTATCACTATGTAGGTTAAACATAGACCATAGATCTACATGCACGTCATATGTATAAACACAAGAACCTGTTATCACTATGTAGGTTAAACATAGACCATAGATCTACATGCGTCCATATGTATAAACACAAGAACCCCTTATCACTATGTAGGTTAAACATAGACCATAGATCTACATGCCGCGTCATATGTATAAACACAAGAACCTGTTATCACTATGTAGGTTAAACATAGACCATAGATCTACATGCACGTCATATGTATAAACACAAGAACCCCTTATCACTATGTAGGTTAAACATAGACCATAGATCTACATGCGTCATATGTATAAACACAAGAACCTGTTATCACTATGTAGGTTAAACATAGACCATAGATCTACATGCATGCGTCATATGTATAAACACAAGAACCTGCTATCACTATGTAGGTTAAACATAGACCATAGATCTACATGCCGCGTCATATGTATAAACACAAGAACCTGTTATCACTATGTAGCATAGATCTACATGCACGCGTCATATGTATAAACACAAGAACCCCTTATCACTATGTAGGTTAAACATAGACCATAGATCTACTACATGCCCGTCATATGTATAAACACAAGAACCCCTTATCACTATGTAGGTTAAGCATAGACCATAGATCTACCGCGCCCGTCATATGTATAAACACAAGAACCTGTTATCACTATGTAGGTTAAACATAGACCATAGATCTACCACGCGCCGTCATATGTATAAACACAAGAACCCTTATCACTATGTAGGTTAAACATAGACCATAGATCTACATGCACGTCATATGTATAAACACAAGAACCTGTTATCACTATGTAGGTTAAACATAGACCATAGATCTACATGCCGCGTCATATGTATAAACACAAAAACCTGTTATCACTCAATGTAGGTTAAACATAGACCATAGATCTACATGCGTCATATGTATAAACACAAGAACCTGTTATCACTATGTAGGTTAAACATAGACCATAGATCTACATGCCGTCATATGTATAAACACAAGAACCTGTTATCACTATGTAGGTTAAACATAGACCATAGATCTACATGCCGCGTCATATGTATAAACACAAGAACCTGTTATCACTATGTAGGTTAAACATAGACCATAGATCTACATGCCGTCGTCATATGTATAAACACACAGAACCTGTTATCACTATATGCAGGTTAAACATAGACCATAGATCTACATGCACGTCATATGTATAAACACAAGAACCTGTTATCACTATGTAGGTTAAACATAGACCATAGATCTACATGCACATCATATGTATAAACACAAGAACCTGTTATCACTATGTAGGTTAAACATAGACCATAGACCTACATGCACTTGCGTCATATGTAGACCATAGATCTACATGCACGTCATATATATAAACACAAGAACCTGTTATCACTATGTAGGTTAAACATAGACCATAGATCTACATGCACGTCATATGTATAAACACAGAACCTATTATCACTATGTAGGTTAAACATAGACCATAGATCTACATGCCGTCATATGTATAAACACAAGAACCTGTTATCACTATGCTAGGTTAAACATAGACCATAGGTCTACATGCGATCATATGTATAAAAACACAAGAACCTGTTATCACTATGCTTAAGGTTAAACATAGACCATAGAACAGATCTACATTACCGCGTCATATGTATAAACTTACAAAAGAACCTGACTATCACTATGTAGGTTAAAACATAGACCATAGATCACCATTACCCGTCATATGTATAAACACAAGAACCTGTTATCACTATGGCCAGGTTAAACATAGACCATAGATCTACATGCGCACATCATATAATATAAGCAGGGCTACCGCTTCGCCGCTGCCGGGTTAAAACCGCAGGACTGCGCTGAAATTACCGCACGTCGTCATGCTCTTAGACCATGAAGATCTACATGCCGTCCCATATCGCCATAAACACAAGAACCTATAATTATCACTGCCGGTTAAACATATAGACCATAGATCTACATTACCGTCATATGTACGCAAGCGCAGGGCCTGTTATCGCACTATAGGATTAGAAACATAGACCATAGATCTACATGCACATCCATATGCTTATAAACTGCAAGAACCGCAATATCACCTTGTAGGTTAAACATAGACCATAGATCTACATGCACGCCATATGTATAAACACAAGAACCCTTATCACTATGTAGGGTTAAACATAGACCATAGATCTACATGCACGTCATATGTATAAACACAAGAACCTGTTATCACTATGTAGGTTAAACATAGACCATAGATCTACATGCACGCCATATGTATAAACACAAGAACCCCTGTTATCACTATGTAGGTTAAACATAGACCATAGATCTACATGCACGCCATATGTATAAACACAAGAACCTGTTATCACTTATGTAGGTTAAACATAGACCATAGATCTACATACGTATATGTATAAACACAAGAACCTGTTATCACTATGTAGGTTAAACATAGACCATAGATCTACATGCACGCCATATGTATAAACACAAGAACCTGTTATCACTATGTAAGGTTAAACATAGACCATAGATCTACATGCGTCATATGTATAAACACAAGAACCCCTTATCACTATGTAGGTTAAACATAGACCATAGATCTACACGCACGTCATATGTATAAACACAAGAACCTGTTATCACTATGTAGGTTAAACATAGACCATAGATCTGCACGCACGTCATATGTATAAACACAAGAACCTGTTATCACTATGTAGGTTAAACATAGACCATAGATCTACATGCACGTCATATGTATAAACACACAAGAACCCTTATCACTATGTAGGTTAAACATAGACCATAGATCTACATGCACGCCATATGTATAAACACAAGAACCTGTTATCACTATGTAGGTTAAACATAGACCATAGATCTACATGCACGCCATATGTATAAACACAAGAACCTGTTATCACTCATGTAGGTTAAACATAGACCATAGATCTACATGCACGCCATATGTATAAACACAAGAACCTGTTATCACTATGTAGGTTAAACATAGACCATAGATCTACACGCATCGTCATATGTATAAAACACAAGAACCTGTTATCACTCATGTAGGTTAAACATAGAC
>NW_025766663.1:0-27247 GCF_003918875.1 Haliotis rubra | reverse complement strand
CCCGCCGTATTGTTAAGGATCGTTCAAAAGATCGACATTAGCGATGAATGCTCCGTCAGACGATTTATAGCAACCGTGTCGTTCGGACTAACGTTTTCATAAGAATGCGTGGATTAAAGGAGAATCAATTAACTGTTGAATGGTCGTACCACTGGTCGATCAATATGACGATCACGTATAAACAAATGAAGATGTAAGAAAGTTGTTATTGATATCGTCATATGGAATAGTCACGACGCACGCCATCACTACGCAAAGTTTTGTTTCCTCAAATATCGATATTTTCAGTGATTGTCGAAGCGGCGTTAGGTTACCGAGGTAGATTAAATAATCTTCATATCGAACCGATCAATTCCGACCACGTACAGCCAGACGTCATCGATCGTTGCCATCCGATTCATCGTTCGAAAGAACAGCGTCGAACTTCGAGGCTCGATGAAATCGATCAGTTCATCTCGAATTTCACCGGTACAAAAGTATGGCATTTTCTCAGACTTAACAAAAAGACAGTTAACGCCTTCGGCTTTCGGGTAGTTCCGACTGGTTGCCATCGAGCAAACCGCAGTTCATCGCATTCGCTGAATTATCAGTTTTCACAAAGTTGTTTTGTTACTAAAAATAAGCCTCGACTGTGTCGATTACAACGAAATTTTAGTTTTACGTCGTTCGCCGTCATTCATCGATCAGCTACGGAGATCAACAGAAACAATATCATTGCTCATATTGAATTCAACCCGGTCTTGGCGTATCAACATACCAACGCTCCCCGTTGTTAATAAATGAAACACGTTTCAGATCGTTATTAGCGAGATCATCGCATCAACATGATGTATCGTTTATCGTTTGAACAACGCGTTAGTATGAAAGCGACAAGCGTTACCGAAAGCAGATCCGCCAATTCCGAAACAGTAAAGTTCGGTATTCGGTTTCACGATCTCTTTTCTATCTGCCGTATTTGTTCGAACGAAGAGATAATCGACTTCATTATGTCTTCGGCGTCGACTCGTTTATTAATTTACTAGTGTTTGTCTGTTTAATTGAACGTTATCCAGTTATATGGCGGTAGTGGGCTTCAGTGTCAACGAATCCGACCGTATCAATCCGAAGATCAGTATCAGCATCGACCACGCAAATACCGAGCGGAATTCGGTGAATGGACGAATATCAGCGCAATCCCAGCATCGATGTCACCTTCGATCACCTCGAATGGCATTGAGCGTAATTAAAATATCGAATTGATGGCGAATGTTGAATGCATTATCCCGCCGTTAAGTAATTAAAGCGTATCAAAGCCGCAAACAACGCCAGCGAATGGTCTGGTTACGTTTATTTGTTGCGGTTGAGTTTATGCATAAAGAATGAAGATGCGCTTCTTCGAAAGTTTATTTCCGTATCCTTTTCGTTCATCAGGTGTATCGACTACGTATATTCAAGTTGAAGTTCGGTTAACGCGTTATCGTCATATTTGAAACCGAACGAATTGTTAAGTTTCAAGGTTGGAAATGGTTTTGCCGATTGAAAGCCGAAGTTCGGTAGATTGTCGATACTTCTAATGCAAGAAGGATAGTTTCGCCATAGGTTCAACCGACAGCCATCACCGGTTACCAACCGCCGGTTACGCGTCGGTTAAACTAACCGTCGTTAGGTAACCGAACGTTAAATACGTACAGTTTATCATGTCGACAACGTCGCCGTCGCATCGAAAGTGGTTCGTTCATAACTCATAAATTCGTCAATACTTCCGGTCAAAAATGGAACGCAAATGAAATGGTTTCACCAGCGAAAAAGAGCAGTTTTCGCCGACGAAGAGAATGCACCAGCATGGTTGAGTCAACTCTATAGTTTATCATAGTACGCATCGTATGTCATTTGAAGTATTGGAACACAATTCCGTCAATTTATATAGCTTTAAGAACATATGAGTCCATTTCGCGGACTTCATCGTTCCGTTGTCGAAAATATTTTGGTCGAAAAACTGAAGTTATCAAAGTTGTTATAGATAACATGATGAATCCACGAAATGGTCATTAACATTGAAAGAGCGTTACCGTGATTGTGAAAATGGCAAGTCAGCTATTAATGAATTAGTTCACTTTCAGTTCATCATGACCGTAGCGATTAAAGTCGTGAAGAGTTATCACCATCATTTTGTCATATTGTTGAATCGTACCGTAATGTATGAACGACATTATATCGCCGTCTTTTGACCATCAAACAAGTCATAGATGCTGTGAAAATAATAATATTAGCTTTCATTCGAAATATGCATTCAATAGAAACCATGCCATTAGCATCACGCAAGTAACAACCGTAATTGCATTAGTCTGGTGTCAACACGCGCCGAATAAACGATCTAATGATACGACGCGAAATCACGAATATCGCTCGCGTAATCATTGAACGTTCAGACGCAGCGCCCGAAAGATGTCTGAACATGAAGCCGCGTCTGGCCTGACGAACGATATCAATTGTCGTGACGAACCTTCATTTGTTCAATCAATGACCGCAGTACAATTCTTTTGACGACTACCATCGGTTACAGTTTCCTCGCAAGCGCATGAGAATGTTATTCCAGCGATACGTTGACAGCATTCGAGGCACCAGCGTATGAACATCAATATTCGGTATATCGTTATGTGTCGTTAAACTTCAAATAGCCGTCGCGTAATACGAAGAGATGAAGTACGGCGAAAAGGTTTCGATATCGTGTCACTAATCAAAGTATCATTTAGCAGGCTCAGTATTAACAATGGCCCAGTAGCAGACATTGAAGCGAATATCGTTTCGTTTGGTTTTCCCACATCATCAGTTTATATAAGCCATGCCATCCGCTTTCATCATCGTTATCGTGTGCCTATCGTTTCACCAAAATCGAAAGAATGCGCGAAATTAGTCGTCGAAACGATTGAAGTGCGGAAGTAATAACCATCTACAGAAGCGACATCACCGAAAATCGATGGAGGCGTATCCTCAAAAATAGCATTATTACTGTCGATACATCAGTTTTATAAACACTAATACTTTGAAACGTTGACGATGCTGGAAATCGCGTTCGATACCATATGGACGTCAAAATTGCGCCCTCATTGAGCTTCGTTAAAACACGCTCGCTGGAAAACCACTTCGTATTTCATACCAGACAATGAATACCGCATCAGCCGAATCCGGTCGGCACAGCCGGAACGAGTCCTTCTAGAATCGAGCATCCGAAAGGCTTCCGTAAGATTAAAGGGCAAGATCAATGTTTCAGTTTTCTCATTTTCGATGCAACATCAATATACCAGTTATCATTGAGCGAGCGGCGTTAAAGTCGCATCATTCCATATGGCGGTTCATCGAGTTCGGACCAGATAATTGTTAGGTCAACAATGATGCGCAATAAATCGATACGTCACCAGTCGCGAGTTTCGACCGACGTTAGCGTCGTCTTCTCTTACTATCAGCGATGTAAGCCGAGCCGAAGACCATTACCAAATCTTCACCACGGTTCATCATTGGTAATGTCCACGGTTATGTATCTAATGACCGTAATTTACCCAGTATTTGCTGTTATAAAAGCCAGTACAGCAGGAACAAAACTTCGCCAGCCATATGAAAGAATGGCAATGGTGTTACCTTCATATTGCCAAACAGACGTACCAAACAGTTTAATGTTTATTTAACACCGTTCAGGTTTCATAATCTTCGTCAAATGTGATTGAACGTTGACCGAATGGCTTCAATATTTCCGTACCGATTCGGCACAACAGGTTAATGATTCATCAGTTTCACGAATTACACCGAAGCCTTATCAATAAGTGCCAGATAAAGCGAAACGAAAGATATTGGGGTGCAGCCCAATCGCTTTCTCGAAAGACACCGTTTGAAAATGTAAAGAAATTTCAGACTTTATTGACAAAAAGTAAAGCATTTTCAGACACTCATTTGGCAAAACATAGCAAGAAATAGAATAAAAATAAGATAGCGTGATGCTTCGTTGACGAAACCGTCAAGTTTCTACCCTGCGACCTATTACGACGCAGCATCTTCGGCTCTTCTCTGTGTCGGGAGTATTTTACTTTCGAGGTGAAGGTCGGCTATATTAATAACAGCGATTCCGCCGATTTCAGCATCATAATGTAATGCACCGGATATTTCGATGAAACCAATTTACCATTATCGCAGCTCGTTCTGGTCATATCATACGCAAGTAGCAGTGCGCCATACTCTGAAAGCGTTTGCCGGAATAATATTACAGCAGTTGAAATCGATTTGGCGGCAAAGTTATACCAAACCTTTCACGAGTGCTGTTATCATGTACTGTAACAACTACGTGTTTTGTCTTCTGGCGATGCAGACAGTTCGCATGTAACCAAGTCGAATAATCAATGGTCGTCCAAAGTCCATTGCCACCCATCCTTTCGCGCCGAACTGGTCATATTAAACATGAACCGTTATTTCCGCGAGTTACCGACCGGCCGTTATATGTCTGAACGCCCGTTATCAGGCCGTTAAAGCCAACAGAGTTTCGAACAACAATAACCTTCCGTTATAGGGTAACGTACAAAACGGCCGGGTCGAAAGTTTCACCAGTCTCGAATAGACTTCAGCCATTGTCGATACCGGTTATCAAAGACCGTTCATTAAGCGCCGATATCACAGCCGGGTTGAGGCCGATACGTCTGGCAGCTGGCCGACCGGTGCTGTCGATACCGCAAAGCCGGTAGAAAATGATGGTTGCAGCGTCATCACGCCGCCGGGTGAAGAACCGACAGCGCCGAAGCCGGGTTCGGCAGAATCCGAAGTTCATACGCCGATATCGCCAGCCGTTCAGTAGAGCGCCGTGTCTGGTTTGTCATGTATGAACGGGTAGCCACAAAGCCGTAGGTTCGGGTAGAAACCGATATCAGCCGGTGTCGAAGTTCGCGGAGCGCCGATACGTGTTCGGCAACCGCCGACATCGCCAGCCGGTATTCGCAGTCGTTGGTTCGAAGACAGTCACAGCCGGAGGATGCCTAACCGTGGCGGAAGACTGGTTAACAGCCGGCGGGATGTCGTCATTGAGTCGTTATCTGCGGAGTCGACACAGCCGAGGTCTGGCGGAAGCCGCCGATATCAATATAAGCGAAGTCTGCCGATGCCGATTAACGCCAGTCAAGGTTCGGTTGGAGACGACGTCGTAGTCCGGGTGATACGCCAGGTTCGGTTGATGACCATATACGTAGTCTGCGGAGCCGCCATTCGTAGTTCGGTATCGATATCATTGGTCGTAGGTTCAGAGCCGACATCAGACCGTGGGTTCGGTTGAAGCGACGATTGCTGCCGGAACTGGTTGCCGATCAGCCAGGTTCGTTGGATACGTAGGTCTGGTGAAAGCTGGAGCGACTTTATGGAATACACCGTAGGGGAAAGAGCCCATCAGAGCGCCGATTATCGCCGCGACGGAATCTCGGTATTTACTATCAGCGCCGGAAGTGGGCGAACGATGCTTATCATCGTTGCCACCGATTTGTGCCGTCGACATCAGCCGAATAGCCATGCCGATGTCACAGACAAGTCGAAGCCGATGCCGGGTGAGCGCCAGTCGGTGTCTGGTGATGCCTAAACCGTTGCCGTATGCTCAATATTGTCAACCGCAGTTCGACGATACGTTGCCGTAAGCTCAGAGCGCCGACGCCACAGTCAGGTTCGCGAAAGGCCGCCATCGTTATCGGAAGGTTGATGTCATTGCAGTCAGTTCGTTGATGACGACAGCCACGATATCGCCAAAGCCACCGTTGGAGTCAGTTTATCACGCGAAGTCCATGTCGACAGGCCTGCATGTCGAACCGGTTTGCGGATGTCCGATGCAGTCGTAGTTTCGCGGGATAATGCCGTTGTTCGTATCGTTGCCTGGCAACGTGCCGATATCAATAACCGGCGTAGTGAAGCCGATAATACAGCCGTAGGTTCGGCCAGAATGCCGATTGATCATTAACAGTAGTCAGTGGTACGCTTCCATGTCGTTGCGCCGTAGAATGGTGAGCGCCGACAGCGGTTCGGTGGAGATATCAACCGCAAGGTCCGCCAACCGACAATTCCCGGCAGTCCGGCCGGTTTGACCGCCAACCAGCCGGTCTGAAATGAAAGTGCCGACATCGCTGCCGGCGAAGCGATATTGTTAACCGTAAGGGTGCCGTTGGCAGGTCTGGTTGAAGACGAGATCATTGCCCAGGACGTCGATTATCATTGTGCCATGGAGAGCCGCCGAGTTGAATAACACTCCGGTCGATATTTACAGCCGCCCTGGAGAACCGATTACAGCCGCAGGTTCGGAGCGCCGATATTCCGCCGATATTGCCGTAATCCGAGCCACAGCCCATTGCCGGTACATCTGCCGTTCGCGGAAGTCAACAACATCTGGTTGAAGCCGTCGCCGTTGGTTCGGTTGAGCCGCCGATAATACAGCCGTAGTTCAGGCCGACACGTAGTTCGGCAAAACAATAACCGAAGTGGGTGAAAGCCGATACCGGTTGCCGTTAAACGCTGTTTAGGCTGCCGCTGGTGAATGGCAGAGTCGATTGTTGCAGCACTGGAACGCCGATACACCGGCGTTCGGCGGTTTATCATAACCGCCGGTTCGGTATGCCGAAATACAGCCGTAAGTCTTCAGAGCGCCGACACGCGCCAGCCTGGGGTGAAGCGGTATTATCACAACCGGGTGCAGAGTCGACAAATGTTAAAGTTTGCCCGGTTGAAAGCCTATATCGCAGTTCAGGCGGATCGCCGATCGTTGTGCCGCTCGGAGCGCCGATATCACACTGCAGGTTCGCGTCGATATCACAGCCGGTTCGGCATAAAACCGATATCGTTGTTTTAAGTTCGATGATGCCTGGCCGGATTCGGCAACGTCGACATTGTTGTGCCGACCGGTTATCAGCCAGGTCAGCGAGCCGTAAGTGAAGCGAAACCGATATCGTTATTCTCCGATGCCGACGTCGATCTGGTCAATAACGATATCACAGCCGCCGGTTGATGCCGACGTCGTTGCCGCAGGTCTTTATCGCCAGTCGTCGCGATGCCGCCGGGTGAGTCACAAAGCCGTGTCCGGTTAGAAACGTCGATATCACAGTTAAAAGTCTGTTTATCGACAGTCACGAAGCCGTATGCCGACACAGCCAAAGCCGTTGAAACGCCGTCGATTGTTCCCGGAAGGTGTCGACAACCGCTGGTCTGCGAGCGAAAGCCGTAAGTCCAGAGCGCCATTAATACGAGCCGGCCTGGGCGGTAAGATATCGTTAGGCGGGCGAGTTGAAGCCAGTTCGGTTGTCATATCGCCAGCCGAAGCCCAGGTGATCGCCCGGAGGTCGATACAGCCCGGTAGAAGCAGAACGATAGTCAATAAGCCGGAAAGCGCCGTAGATCTGGCGGACGCGACATCACAGCCGGTTCGGCGGAGTTTGCTTTAAATCGCCAGCCGAAGGCGCGGGGCGAACCGCCGACTCGGCCGCGTACCAGCGGAGATGCCGACATCGCTGGTCAAAACGCCAGTCAAGTTCGCAATAACCGATATCGGTGCCGGAATTGGCAGACCGATTAACAGCTCAGTTCGCAAGTCGTCGATACCAGCCGAAGTCTGTAACCGCCTATCACAGCCGTAGTTCTGGCGGTCGCCGGGTGGATGTCGACAGCCGGGACGTCGTCAAGCCTAACCGTAGGAAACGAGCGTCGACATCAAGGCTGCTGGCGTCGATACAGCCGCGAGAAGGTCGATACACAGTCAGGCAGAAGAAACCATTACTGCCGATCCGGTGATGTCGGAAATCACGTCGTAGGTCGAAATGTCACGTCGCCGTCCGGATGATATTCATATCGCTGAAGTCGACAGGTTCGCGGATCGATATCAGCGAAGTCGTAGGTCCGGCGAAAGCCGCCTGGTTATCAGCTGGGAAAATTCGGCTCGATGAGCATCGCCAGCCGGCGGGTGATCGTCACAGTCAGGCCCGGAGCGACCATATCGTCAGGTTCAGGCGGACAGCCGCAGGCCCGGGAAAGAAGTCGATTGTCGTTGCGCCGGTTCTGCGTATTTGAACCGACATCAACAGCCGAAGTCGACACGCCGGGTTCAGGCGGATGTCGATTACGCCAGCCGGTGGAGCAATGAACGAACATACAGTCGGGTGAACGTCGACAATACAGCCGTAAACTCAGCGACACAGCCGAGTTCGGGGCGCAGTCCGGGTGATCGCCGCGCCAGCCAGCCGCAGTTCCCGCAGAGCAGCGATATTCACAGCCTGGTGTTCGCGAAAGTCGACAGCCGGGTTCGGCAACCGCCTAGTTCGGCGGAGCGCCCAGGCCGCCAACCGGAAGTTTGGTGATGTCGACAGACGTCACGGGTCTGCTAGAACGTCTATCGAAGGCAAGTCTGCATGCCTATCGGCAGCCGCAGAGTCGCTGCGAACGGGTAATATCACACCGTAGTTCGTGACGATACGCCGTAGGTTCGGCGTGGAGCGCCGAAATTCAGCCGGAGGTTGCCGAAGTCGATAGCCGCAACCGTACGGATGCCACAGCCGTAACTCGTGAGAGCGCCAGCCGTCTGAAAGCGGCGATAGTCGCAGGCGGTGAAAGACGACATCGCTGAAAGCCGCGAAGTTCGGTTGAGTATTATCGCCAGCCGTAGTCCAGGTGACAGTCAAAGATTGATGCCGATACGCCAGTCGCAGGTCTGGCGGAAGACACAGCTGCCTGGTAGAGAACCGATATGCAGGTTCGGAGGTGCCGATATTACAGCTCGAGATTCGGTGGACCGATATGATGCCGAATTGCCAGCCAGGTTTGTAGAGTGCCGATATTGCGCTGGATGAGGCGCCGATATTGCTGAAGCCGTAAGTTCGTAGTGCCGATGTCAGCGTTGCGGAAGTCGATACAGCCGGTCTGTTGAACGTCACCGGTTCGGTTGGCGCCGTATATCGTTGAAGTTGCAGGGAGAAGCTGGTAGAGAACCGATATTAGCAGCCGTATGTTCAGTACATATTGCGCCACCATGCTGGGAGTCAATAATAATAAAGCCGTAGATCTGTAGAGAACCATCTTACAGCCAAATAGAGCGCAGGGAGTGCCGATATTGATGTTCGGGTGGTTACCGCCGGTTTATTGAGTTCATATTTCGCGCCGACAATGCCGTAGATGGGGACATGATAAGTCGATGTTCAAAAGCTATTCCGCGGAGTCCCCTTATATTTCAATCTCGCACGTTCAGTGCCGATAATACAGCCGCAGGCCTGATGGCGCCGGTATCAAGGTACCGTGACGGAGCCGATACTCGCTATAGGTCTGGCGGGACGTCAACATTTCAAATGAAGTTTGTGAGAGTCGATAAATGCTGTATGAGCGAATGCCGTTATTACTTGCTCGCGTCGATTTTCGCCGATAAGGAAACAAAGATATTTCAGTTCGAGTGGAGGTATTAAACTGTCGGGTATTAATAATATTTTCATCGGAACGATAGCTGTTCCAGTTAGGGATTATTTCAGCGTTGTGGTACCGAAATCAATAGCAAACATGTAGAGTCGAGTTTCAGTTAGGTGTTGTGGCCACATTGTTCTACGGTTGACGAAATCGAATCCCCGACATGCAACGAGAAATCAAACAGGGTGAAAGTTTCATCATCATTCGGAAACGATCCGTTTACATTACGTAATTCCGCGACCCGACATCGGCAAAGATCACAGTGCTGGTAACACGAAGATCAAAGATGGTTAAACCACTGTGAGAAGATACGATATTGAAGATGGGGACAAGTTGATGAAAGAAGTTGTGAACTGACTAATAATCTCCTCAAAGTTAACGATACACATTAAAGGTGTTCGTTCAAGATTTTGACATCAAAAGGAAACGTTTGATTCATACATTGTTCTAGTGGTTCTGACTTACAATGAAGATGACTAGGCTCCATTTTTAATATTGTGCTATAAGTTAACTTAGTGACTTTTGCCGTTAGTGTTTGAAAGGAGGCTCAGATGTTAGATATTGTGGAATTGTTCCATTGTCTGGGTACGCATAGGCGATCAGAAATTATTGAGACTTTGTGAACATGTTTACTGGATTTCTAAAGGCAAACAAATGGGGATAACTCTTCACAAACTAATGAGAAAAGGATTAGCTAGTTGTCTCTTGAATGGGAGCAAGCACTTGACAGATGGTCAGGTTGTTTTATACCAGAAATCCACCAAACATATTCCCAAAATTCTCAATAATGTTTGGTCATAATATACACGTACAGACAATGGAACTACGAATATTCCCACCACTATCTAGCAATCTGGGCCTCCCCTTCTCGTGCTAATTAAGATGATTGTAAGTCACTAAGCTAACCTTAGTGCAATGTTAAAGAAATGGAGCCCCTGGAATTGTTTTTTTTCTTCAGGATTTATAGCTCACTATAATACGCCAAGCATCTTCGATTGTTCTAAGTCAAGAACCACTCAGGACCGGCGTGCTGTACCTGAATGCACTTCGTAAGTCAAACCGTTTCCTTTTCAGTGTCAAAAAGATCGTGTCTTTGGGGAACAGACACACACAATGAGCATACTGCCCCATCAAGTTAACTCCACTAGGGTTATTCCACTCACAGGAGAGCTGGGAGTTAATTAATCCAGTTCACAGCTTCTTCATCAACTGTCTACGCGTCTTGTCATTGTCTTGTCACGGTGTTGGTTTAGCCATCGCTTGTTAAGTAGCTTGTATACGGATGCATAGTTTATGAACTCTGTTTGTTTGTTCATTGTTTATATACTTTCTGTGATCTTTGCCGATGTCAGTTGAGGTCCACTTTAAGATTGTGTCTCCTGTGGATCGTTTCCAGATGATGGCAATAAAATTGGAAACTTCACCACTGTTTGTACGATTTCTCTCGTTTTGCATCTAGAACCGCCGTAATCGCAGGAGTTCGGTTCCGTGAAGCCGGCAGGTAAGTGAAGCATTGGCCCTTTACAAACACCTATAACTGAAATATCGGCTCTCTACCATGACATATTATTGGTGACATTTCGCTGGTACACTACACAAACGCTGAAATAGTGGTTCCCCTAGCAAGACCTATAGCTTAAATAATAATACCGACACTTCAAAGCCAGACCTCCACTGATGAAATAGCTGTGCTCTACCCCGACCAACAGCTGAAATATCTCTGCCCTCCACTCAGAACTACTCTTGAAATATCGGCACACAACCCGTATCAATAGCGAAAATATCGACACACTACACAGAAACTAAATGTGAAATACTGGCATTCCGCTCATACCTTCTCTTGAAATGTCGGCACACTGTCCATATCTACAGAGAATTTATCGACTCTCTACTCAGAAACTACATTTGAAATGTTGGCATTCCACCCAGACCTACTCTTGAAATATCGGCGCTCCATCCTGACCTACCCTTGAAATACCAGCACTCCACTCAAACCTACAGCTGTAATATCGGCACTCACCCAGACGTACAGATGAAATATAGGGACTCCACCCAGACCAACTTTTGAAACATCGGCACCCTTCATACATCTACAGCTGTTAAATCGGCCCTCCATCCAGAACTACACCTGAAATATGGGCGCTCCAACCAAACCTACAGCTGTATTATCAGCACTCTACCCAGACCTACAGCTCTAATATCGACACTCCACCCAAACCAACAGCTGTAAGATCGGTTCTCTACCCAGATCTACAGCTGTAATATCGGCACTCTAGCCAGACCTACAGCTGTAATATCGGCATACTACCCAGACATACAGCTGTAATATCGGTTCTCTACCCAAAGCTACAGCTGTAATATCGGCACTCCACCCATACCTACAGCTGTAGTCTCGGCACTCCAACCAGACCTACAGCTGTAATATCTGCATTCCACCCAGACCTATAGCTGTAATATCGGCACTCCACCCAGACCTACAGCTGTAATATCAGCACTCTACCCAGACCTACAGCTGTAATATCGGCACTCCACCCAGACTTACAGGCATGTAATATCGGCACTCACCCCAGACCAACAGCTGTAATCTCGGCACTCCAACCAGACCTACAGCTGTAATATCCTACAGCTGTATATCGGCACCCTACCCATCTACAGGCTGTAATATCGGCGCTCTACCTCCCAGACCTGCAGCTGTAATATCGGTTCTCTACCCAGAACTACAGCTGTAATATCGGCGCTCCACACAGACCTACAGGTGTAATATCGGCGCTCCACCCAGACTTACAACTGTAATATCGGCGATCCACCTAGACCTACAGCTGTAATCTCGGCACTCTAACCAGACCTATAACTGTAATCTCGGCACTCCACCCACACCTACAGTTGTAATATCACCACTTCACCCAGACCTACAGCTGTAATATCAGCACTCCACCCACACTTACAGCTGTAATTTCGGCACTCCACCAGACCTACAGCTGTAATATCGGCAGTCCACCCAGACCTACAGCTGTAATATCGGCACTCCACCCAGACCTACAGCTGTAATATCGGTTCTCCACCCAGACCTACAGCTGTAATATCGGTTCTCTACCCAGACCTACAGCTGTAATATCGGCACTCCCACCCAGAGCTACAACCGCCCTATCGGCATTCCACCTGGACCTACAGCTGTAATATCGGCATTCTAACCAGACCTACAGCTGTAATATCGGCACTCCACCCAGACCTACAGCTGCAATATCAGCACTCCACCCAAACCTACAGCTGTAATTTCGGCACTCTACCCAGACCTACAGCTGTAATATCGGCACTCCACCCAGACCTACAGCTGTAATATCGGCACTCCACCCAGACCTACAGCTGTAATATCGGCTTTCTACCCAGACCTACAGCTGTAATATCGGCACTCACCCAGACCTACAGCTGTAATATCGGCACTCTACCCAGACCTACAGCTGTAATATCGGCTCTCTACCCAGACCTACAGCTGTAATATCGGCGCTCCACCCAGACCTACAGCTGTAATATCGGCCTCCACCCAGACCTACAGCTGTAATATCAGCCTTCCACCCAGACCTACAGCTGTAATATCGGCACTCCACCTAGACCTACAGCTGTAATATCGGCACTCCACCCAGACCTACAGCTGTAATATCGGTACTCCACCCAGACCTACAGCTGTAATATCGGCACTCCACCCAGACCTACAGCTGTAATATCGGCACTCCACCCAGACCTACAGCTGTAATATCGGCACTCCACCCAGACCTACAGCTGTAATATCGGCCTCCACCCAGACCTACAGCTGTAATATCGGCACTCCACCCAGACCTACAGCTGTAATATCGGCACTCAACCCAGACCTACAGCTGTAATATCAGCCTTCCACCCAGACCTACAGCTGTAATATCGGCACTCTACCCAGACCTACAGCTGTAATATCGGCACTCCATCCAGACCAACAGCTGTAATATCGGCCTTCAACCCAGACCTACAGCTGTAATTTCGGCACTCCACCTCCTGTAGTCTCGGACCTACAGCTGTAATATCGGCACTCCACCAGACCTACAGCTGTAATATCGGCACTCTACCCATTCCTACAGCTGTAATATCGGCACTCTACCCAGACCTACAGCTGTAATATCGGCACTCTACCCAGACCTACAGTTGTAATATCGGCACTCCACCCAGACCTACAGCTGTAATATCGGCACTCCACCCAGACCTGCAGCTGTATACTCGGCAGTTCCGTCTCTACCCAGTATCCTACAGCTGCTAATATCGGCACTCCACCCAGACCTACAGCTGTAATATCGGCACTCCACCCAGACCTACAGCTGTAATATCGGCGCTCCCACCTGACACAGACCTACCAGACCAACAGCTGTAATATCGGCCTGTCTCTACGGCCAGACCTACAGCTGTAATATCGGCACACCTACAGACCTACCAGACCTCTGGCTTATGTAATATCGGCACTCCCAGACCTGCCCAGACCTACAGCTGTAATATCGGCCTTCCACGCAGACCTACAGGTGTAATATCGGCGCTCCACTCAGACTTACAGCTGTAATATCGGCACTCCACCTGTAACTTCGGACCTACAGCTGTAATATCGGCACTCCACCCAGACGCTACAGCTGTAATATCGGCACTCTCCAACTTACAGCTGTAATTTCGGCACTCCCAGACCTACAGCTGTAATATCGGCGCTCAAACCAGACCCACGCCCCATTCCTACCCGCTCTACCTACCTACTGCTGTAATATATCGGCCTCCACCCACACTCCTACAGTTTGTAATATCAGACCTACACAGCTGTAATATCGGCACTCCAACCAGACCTACAACAGCTGTAATATCGACGCTTCAACCAAGATCGGCCTCGGCGCTCCACCCAGACCAAAAGATGTAATATCAGCGTTCCGCCCACACCTACAGCCAGACCTACAGCTGTAATATCAGCATCCACCACCCAGACCTACGCTGTAGTCTACCCTGACCTACTGCTCGCCAATATCGTAATATCGGCGACCTCCACCCAGACCAACAGCTGTAATATCGGCGAATATCTCCACCTAAGACCCACAGCTGTAGTCTCGGCACTCCTAACCAGACCTATAACCGTAATCTCGGGCACTCCACCCAACACCTACAGCTGTAATATCCACAGACCTACAGCTGTAATATCGGCACTCCACCCAGACCTACAGCTGTAATATCAGTTCTCTACCCACTCCAACCGACGGCTACTGTAATATCAGCCTTCCAATTCAGACCTACAGCTGTAAAGATCAGCACTCTACCAGACTTACAGCTGTATGTCGGCACTCTACCCACTTCCTACGGCTGTAATATCGGCCCTCCACCCAGACCTACCCAGCTGTAATATCGGCAATATCTCCACCCAGACCTACAGCTGTAATATCGGCATTCCACCCAGACCAGCTACAGCTGTAATATCGTTCTCTACCCAAAGCTACAGCTGTATATCGGCCTCTACCCAGACCTACAGCTGTAATATCGGCACCAGACCTCTGCCCAGACCTACAGCTGTAATATCGGTTCTCTACCCAGACCTACAGCTGTAATATCGGCCTCAGCCAGACCATACAGCTGTAATATCGGCACTCCACCCAGACCTACAGCTGTAATATCGGTTCTCTACCCAGACCTACAGCTGTATATCGGCGCTCTACCCATTCCTACAGCTGTAATATCGGCACTCTACCCAGACCTACAGCTGTAATATCGGCACTCTACCCAAGACCTACAGCTGTAATATCGGCGCTCCACCCAGACCTACAACTGTAAGATCGGTACTCTACCCAGACCAACAGCTGTACTATCGGTTCTCTACCCATATCGACAGCTGTAATATCGGCCCTCTAGCCAGACCTACAGCTGTAATATCGGCCTCTACCCAGACCTACAGCTGCAATATCGGCACTCCACCCAGTCCTACAGCTGTAATATCGGCACTCTACCCAGACCTACAGCTGTAATATCGGCCCTCTAGCCAGACCTACAGCTGTAATATCAGCACTGTAAACAGTGCTACAGCTGAAAAATCGGTACTCGACAAAACAATACAGCTGAAATGTGCATCCTATTCAGGGCCCGGTTGTTCAAAACTCGGTTATCTTTTAACCAGCCGTTAAGTACATTTAACCGACTGTTACCTAATAACAGAGGGTTATCTTGTTGTTCAAAACTCTGTTAACTTTTAACAGCCTGTTAACGTGACGTTAAGGACCGCCGCTAACTTTTTAACAGTGTGGTTAACTCGCAAATGGCGTTCATGACTAACACTGCTTTCATGATGCCAGTTCAGCAAAGAAAGGATAGGTGTATCGTGGACTGGACTTCGATATTGGAAATTATTCTGACGAAGAGTTACATACGAAACTGTATCTATGCACATCATAGGAACTAAAATACATGTTGTACAAGTACATGATGCCTACGTTTCATCTTTTAACACTCGTGGAAAGGTTTATATATGCTTTACTACACTAAATGTGTGAATTTCTTCTGTAAATATTATTCAAACAAACACTTTCAAAGAATATAACACGTACACCCTATACCCACGTATGATATGATATTGAACAAGGCTACGTGTAGATAATTAAATTAGTTTCATGAAAAAATATCCGAACGATTACATTATGATACTGAAAGTGTAATCGGCGGGATATGGTGATTGTGTATACTCTTATTCTACCGACCTTCACCTCAGAGAAATTGCCAAATACACCCCATTTTAAGAAAGAGAAGAAGCCAGAAATGCCGATTATTACCGTTGTCGTTCTGCGTGATTTTGCGTCAGTAATGGCGTCACGCAGCACAGAAACTTGACAGTTTCGTGTAAACACATCACATACCTGTATTGTATCTATTTTTAATTTCCTATTTCTTGCTACTATGCTCTTTCCTTGCAAATGGGTGTCTGAAAATTTGAGAAAATGCTACACAGTGTAAAGTCTGAAATTTTCTTTGTTTACATTTCAAACAGGTGTTGTCTTTCGAGCACAGCAGTTGTTTCCACCCCCAATATCTTTCGTTTCACTTTATCTAGACACTTGGTATTGGTGCCAAAAAGACCAGTTGTATGAGGAATTCAGTAGGGATGGGACGAGTAGGAAACAATGGAATCGAGTAGCCGCATGTACGTACCCGAATCGGAATCGAGTAACCGGAAATGTAAGAAATACATTCGGGTCAACGTTCTGAATATTCAATCACGATTTGACAGAGATTATTATAGAAAACCTGAACAGTTGGTAATAAGACATTAAAACTGACCTCAAGCTATTTAATTTACGTCTGTTTAACCAATATAGAGAGTAACACCATTACTTACATTCCTCGTTATAACAACGAACGTTTTGTTCCTGCTGCTACTGTAACTTAACTACTCACTGCTCATGCACAGATAAATTACAGTCATTAAATCTATGCTCCATTAATCGGACAATACCAATGATGTAAAAACCCGTGAATTTCCAGGTTAGAATATGGATCTTCAGTAACCCATGCTTGTCGTAAGAGGCGACTAACGGGATCGGGTGGTCAGACTCGCTGACTTGGTTGGCACATGTCATCGGTTCCCCATTGCGCACATCGATGCTCATGTTGTTGATCACTGGATTATCTGGTCCAGACTCGATTATTTACAGACCGCCGCCATATCGCTGGAATATTGCTGAGTGCGGCGTAAAACTAAACTCACTCACTCACTCAATGATGTAAATGTGTGTTACGTCAAAAATGAAAAAGACAAGCTATTGTCTGCCCTTGTCATTACAGAGCTCTCTCCCTTTCCGGATACTCGATTCCTAGAAATAGGACTCGATTCCAGCTGTACCCGACCCGGATTCGAGTACCCGAGTACCCGTCCCAGCCTTAGAATGCAGTGATTCATTTGTCGCCGCTGAATATGAAATACAAGTGATGTAATTGGCGTTTCAATACCGGCCTTCGCGAAACGTGATTTTGTAAACACTATCCAATAGGGCGCAAAGTGCACTTTGGCGTTCGTGCGGTATATATGAAAACATCTGAACACGATTCCAGGCTTATCGGCAACGTTTCAGAATTATTAGTGATTTTATAAAAAAACTGATATCATTGTTAATTAATATGCTATTTTTGAAAGTCTATACTCCAAGTAATTATCCGATTTTGTTTTGATATGTCCTTCTGGCATCCCTTCCCATAGATGGATTTTAATTATATTTTTACTAATCATTTCAGCAATAGGCCTAATTTCCTTTTCATTCTTCGAATTTTTTAATTGAAGCAAATCATCTTTTAAAAATGCTGTATTAATTGATGAAAACTTAGTTAGCATAAACATTGCTCTCGCAACTGATGTGTAGGAAAATAAACAAAACATTATTATGTATCTATTTCTGTTGTGAGTGATATGCAGGCCTACTTCGTAGTCACTTTGATTAAATGTTATATTTGAATATCGAAACCTTTTTGTCACAGCGAACACAACACTATCTCTTGTCATATTACACGATAATATTTGGAATGTTTAACTTATTTTATAACAATATCTGAATGCTAATGTTATACACTGATAGGTTCATATAAGGAATACTATGGCACAATAGTATTTCTCTGCTGAATCGCTGCAGCGTTCTATAATACACTTACGAAATATAATACATCTTTTCCGACCGTGAAGTCATTAAAAAGAATTATGCATTTTCTGCAGTCACTTGTGAATTGAACTAAATGAAGGTTCATCTGATTAATGAGTATTGAGGAAATTATGTTCATCTATAAATTAGACGCAGCTTCATGTTTTTCAAGACATCTTTCCGGAATATGCGTCTGTGAAGGCGTTCAGATAATGACGATATTGCACAGTATTATTCATGAGATTCCTGTCAAAAGTAAGGTCGGATAATAGATCGATTTTATTCAGCAGTGTTGGCCCTGGGGCCTAAAGTACAATTACAGTTTGATTACTTGCACGTGGTGCTAGTAACATATGAAGTTTCTATTGGCATTGAATGCATATTTCAGATAAAAAGCTAATGGTATTATTTTCACAACATCTATATTGTTTGATGTTAAAAGATTTGGCAATGTGTGTTCATACATTACAATTTTGACAGACTTGGCAAATACTTAATAAATGATATTGATAGCATCTTCACGACTTGGCCATACAGTCATGACAATTTAAGGAGTGAAAAGTGAGCGATAGGTCTTGTGGGAATTCAAAGATTCATTAAGACTGTAGCCGTCTAAGCGTAACTCTGTGTGTAATATTTATACATTTTCTATCCACGGACAACATGCTTCTAATATTAATATTATTTTCATGGATTCATCATATTTTATCTATAGCTGTGCTATAGTTTTTCATTAAAATGTCTTTTCTGTTGCTGGAATTGAAGTAAGTCCCACACAGAGCTGGGATCATATGTCTTTGAAATATAAATTATGCAAACGGCTGGAACCTTGTGTTCCAATACAAAACCTTCGTAACGCTACGACATTCGCATGCCTATGATAAACTATAGAGTTGGCCTCAACCATTAACTGGATTACATTCTCTTCGTCAGCAGAGAAATTTCGACTTCTCTTTTTCCTTGGGGTGCAGGCGACATTTTGCGTTTCCATTTTTGGTAAACCGGAAGTAAACAGAAAACGGAACTATGGGATATATGGAAGCTCACCAGTGACGTTAACCACACTGTTAAACTTTGACGGCGACGTTAGCTAACGGCATGACTAAACATGTTTTGAACAACGCATATTTAACGTTCGGTTACCTAACGGCCGGTTAAGGATTTAACCGGCCGTTAGGGAGTTAACCGGCGGTTAAGATAACCGAGTATTGAACAATCGGGCCCAGACCTATAGCTGAAAATCGTCACTTCCCCTCGAACTTATTCTTGCATTAGAAGTATCGGCAATCTAACCAGACCTACAGCTGTAATATTAGCACCCATCAAAACCGACAAAGTATTTCCAACCTTGAAGCTAACAATTCATTCAGACTCAAATATGACAATGTACGTTCTCTCCAGACCAGCGTTAACCACACCCAACTATACATGGATCCTACAGCTGGACCCATGGACCTACACCTGGTAATGTGACAAAGAAAAGGATGCTCACAGAGCTTCAGCTCAGAAGCATCTTCTGCATTCTTTATGCATAAATAACTATAACCGTCGCTGTGCTAATTGGACCATCGTTATTCCCTTGGCGTTGTTTGCAACTGACCGGCACCACGGTCTACGGGTTCCGTACATTATTGATATGATAAAATGAATTGCAATTCCTCATCTTTTATGACTTACGTAACTGAATACTAACAGCAGGATTCAAGCTTCCATTCAACATTCGCCATGTTCTGTCTTTGAATACATAATGCCATTCAGAAAGTGATCAAAGGTAACATGTTATATTTGGGATTACACTGTCTGAGTAAAGTACCGATCCCGATTCTGGGATTCGAACCCATACTCTCAGAGTAGATCCATTTGCGTAGATCGATGCTGATGCCGTTGATCACTGGATTGTCTGGTCCAGATTCGATTAATTTGCAAGCCGCCGCCATATAGCTGGAATATTGCTGAGTGCGGCGTTAAACAAACAAACACTAGTAAATTAATAACAAGTCAACGCCAGAGAATAATAAGTCCCGATTATCTCTCGATTCAGATAAATACAACAGGTCGAAAAAGAAAAGATGTTGTAAAAACCAAAATACCAAAGACTTACTGAAAATCAGCGATGACACCAGGTGTTCTCCAGAAGGGTAAGCGGATCCTGCTTCCGGTAACACTTATCACTCCTGCAATACTGCGGCTGTTTCAAAACAATCGCGTCTGTCCCATCATAATTATTTTTGATGGTATCATTCACTAAACCAGCAATGCAAAAACATGTTTTCGCTGTGGGTACACGGTGGTGTTTATTAAGCTGTAGGGGCGGTGGGGTAGCCCAGTGGTTTAAGTGTTGGCTCGTAACGCCGAAGACCCGGGTTCAATTCCCAATATGGGCGCAATGTGTGAAGCCCATTTCTGGTGTCTCCCGCCGTGATCTTGATGGAATATTGCTAAAGGTGGCATAAAACTAAACTCATTCTGTATCAGCACCAGTCTGAATATTTTAAAGTATAAAAATAACTTTGTAAAACAAATGCAGGTATTGTTCTAACGAAATCGATATGTGTAAGACGCGGTTTTGCTCAACAAGCTATAACCAATTAGGGTCCCTTTCAAACCCACCCGAAAAGCCAGAAACGTTCTTTGTCTTTTTGTTAAAATTTGAAAAAAATAGCATGCACCCTTTTTGTACCATTGAAATTTTCAAAGATCATGAAGACCTAATCAATTTGCATCAAGCCTCAAAGTTTATTATTGCTGTTCTTTCAGACGGTAGATCAGATTCTTATCCAGCGAATCGATTCATGGCGTCTAACTGTACAATGAGTCTTGGGAGTAGTTTCAGACAGTCGGTTCGATGCCAGAGACAATTTACTTTAATCCCCGCCTCAGTACCTAACGCCCTTCAGCCATTGTCACAAGAAAATATCAATATTTGAGGCTCACAAACTGCATAGAGCATTAGCATGCAGCATTTCGTTCTGCCGGATCAATCGTGTCTCACGTGACTATTCCACACCTGTGGCGATGCGCAACTTCGGATCGTAATCAATTAATTTCTGCTTTCTTATCTTGTTTGTTTTATACATGATCGGAGTATATTGTCAACCAATTGGGTTTGTATTCCATTTAATCACATGAAAACCCAAGTTAGAATTGGTCCTCCGCAATCCACGCCTGTCGTATGAGGCGATTAACGGGATCGGGTGGTCAGACTGACTTGGTTGCTGCATGTCATCGTGTCCCAGTTGTGCAGAGCGATGCTCATAATGTCAATCACAAGATCGTCTGGTCCGTCTCGATTATTTACAGACCACCGTCACATAGCTTGAACACTGAGGCACCAAACAATGAATAAACATTGTATACTCTACCAAAAAAGAAACGCATATAGGAATTTCAACTGTATTTTTATGTTTATTTTGAAACATCTTGTAGGCTTTATGAGTCAATGAAATATAGCGGAATTGCACACTGGGAATGCAGACTTATCCGTCTTTGGCACCAACTCGAGGAAAGTCAGTTTGAGTGTCACATGGAGACGTGTGGTGGCGCTGAAGTCAATACCTCGTGTGACCACCGTGGGCAGCCAGAATTGCACGGCATCGCCTCTCAGCATTTCGTGTTGCCCAATCGCAGCCCACTCTGCCTGTAGTGCCTGTGCGAGTTGCTGAAGTATCTGGGGCTGAGGGTTACGGCGTCGCACCCGTCTGTCCAGGGCATCCCACAGATGTTCGATCGGGTTTAAGTCCGGTGATCTTGAGGGCCAGGGGAGCACATTGGTGTTGTGGTTCTGGAGGAAGTCTCTAGTGTGGCGTGCTGTGTGGGGCCTGGCATTGTCCTGTTGAAACAACTCCCTCTGGCGATCAATGATTGGAAGGAGGTGTGGGCGTAGGATTTCGTCACAGTACCGTTGAGCAGTCAGGTTGCCCTGGATCATCACCAAATCACTTCTCCTACGGCAGGTGATGGCTCCCCATATCATAACACTTTCCCGGCCGAATTTGTCCACCTGGGGAACGCAAGCGTCGGCGGGACGTTCAAGTCGACGTCTGTACACCCGCATTCTTCCATCGCGTCGTTCCAATAGAAATCGTGATTCATCACTGAACCAGATTCTATGCCAATTCGGTAGGTTCCAGGCCTGAACGTTGGTGCACCATTGTACTCGATGTCGACGATGTTGTTGTCGAAGCACAGGGCCAAAATAAGGTCTTCTGGCACGTAAACCAGCCTCTCTCAACCTGTTTCTGACGGTCTGTGCAGAAAGCCTCCTCAATCCGGGTATTTGTCGAGCGGTACTGGTCGCCGTAGCTGTTCGATGACGCAGGTGATGTACCCGGATGTAGCGATCCTGCGCCGCAGTGGTCGCTCGAGGTCGCCAACTACGAGGGGCATCTGCTACCGCATTCTGCCGGCGATATCTCTCCCAGAGCCGTGAAATGGTGCTTTGGTGAACATTCATGCGTCGGGCAACTGCACGTTGAGACTGGCCAGCTTCAAGCAAACCAATGGCGATATGATGGTTGGCTTCTCTTAGACGTGGCATTTTGCGTTCGTCCACAATAGTCCAAATACAGTGAATAATCGACAGACAGCAATCAACCTTTTATACCCATCATTGAGACTACCTGATCCCCAACTTCCACGTGCATTGCATGTGACTTGTGTATTCTGTGACACTACACGCCGAAATTGAAAATCATGCTGTTAAATACGGGTATTTTACGGATGGTGCTTTTTGTTGTGATGTTTCAAAACATAAACACCATAGGACTCATAAACAGAAAAACCTTTTGTAAAATGAATCACGTTTTAATTCATTGCTACATGAAATTGTTATTTTCATTATGCGTTTCCTTTTTGGGAGAGTATATTAAACAATGACATCATATAACAGGACAGTACGATATCGCTTATTCGAGGTGTGGGACCACTCACAAACAGAGTGAGTGAGTCAGTTGGTTTTAACGACACCTTCATCAGTAATAAAGTTACGTCAAATCTTCCTACCAGATATGTTGGGGCTGACTCAGATATATATGTGACTAGGTCAAACCCACGAGTAGAAACACGAAGACGAAAATGAAGCATACAAGTTTTTTGTTTATTCAGGGCGGATACAGCTTTTTGAGAAAGGGGTTTGCACACTCTTGAGAAAGAGGGGTGCACACTTCATTTCCACGACAGTTTCAATGGTCATTTAATAAACTATCAGGACCAGAGGGGGAAGGGGCTACACCCCCACCCCCACCCCACCCCGTCTCCCCATCCTCCTCCTGGATCCGCCTATGTTATTGCGTAGATCGAGCGAGGTTTCGATGTAGATATTAACACCGTCGTCTAGCTGTAAGTGACTACAACCAAGCGATGAGAGGTATATATGTATAGTATGTTTTCGCAAACAACAGAACATAACAATATGTTATGACAAATAGCTGATTAACACAGTAACATTAACGACAGATTAACATCAACACCAGCATGTAATTGAACAAGAAGTGTCACATAACTGGACGAGGCGAGAGGGACTAAGAACCGAAAACAACACAGGTGATGAAACCAAACAACAGGGGTGAATAAGTAGTAAACATCTACATCGAAACGCAAGCAATGAACAAGAGGTTGTGATCCATTGAGTAGTATGATTCATTTGTGACTCACCAACTTCTAGAATGCCGATCAAACCATGGAGACGAAACCTGGGAGCCTCTGATCAGAGATTTCGAACCAACTTCCCTCGCACTATGGCGACCGTTAACAAGCTGTATTGGAAAACAAGCCGATCTGGAATGAGAACAAAATCGTTTCCAATTAAAGGATTCCATTGAAATAAAAGACCCTATATATACTACCACAAGAAAGTAAACATGTGGCTGTTCCCTATCGATGTAGTCATCGATATATCATGAACAATAATATTTATTTATGTTTATCAATTACTGTACACTTAATACACGCAAGAGCATTTTATTCATCACACGACATATTGCCCAATATACAATTTTGTTGTTTATGAGCAGTGTGTCTCTATGACCCTCAGGCTGTTCCATGGCGGCTAACTATATAATTCATCAATACAAAACTTCTACAAAACAGCGCCTTACACATATTGTTATGAGAGTGTGTATTGTTTTGTAACTTGTAATATCACATCGATTAAGTGATAGTTATTATGGGTCACAATGTTTAAAGTTTGGAGTGTGGGTTGTGGCTCACATCTCGCATCATATATGTTCATAGCGCTTCAGAGTTGCCTCCCTTGGCATTTTTTTTTTTTTTTTTTTTTTTAATTCTGGCTTTCATCATGTCGTGTGTTCGAGAAAATCCCGCATCGTTCTAGCTTTGCTAGAATGCCCGAGAACTGCGTAAGAGCTATATAAAGGCTGTTTGTTGAGTTGTGAGCAGGACGTTTCACATGACTGCATTTATACACGTCTGTCTGCCATCGTCAAGCTGACCAACATTTCAAGACTGACCG
The DNA here is from genome assembly GCF_003918875.1 of Haliotis rubra. Lineage (NCBI taxonomy): Eukaryota > Metazoa > Mollusca > Gastropoda > Lepetellida > Haliotidae > Haliotis > Haliotis rubra. The sequence goes on along the minus strand of NW_025766663.1, from coordinate 2,689 downwards.
TGCTCGTCTATTCAACTGCTGTCATTGTAAACAACCTTCAATCAGTATGTATGTTCTCACTGCGAATCTCAAGGCTCTGGTGATTTAATATGTTATATTTGTGACCCAATATTTAGATTTGTGACTCAACTGCATTGTACTAGAAATCTGTATTGTCATTCATTGTAGCTTGCTCATTGTTTGTTCAATATATTATTGAATATTTTAGACTTGTCTGCGTTCTATTTTGCTGGTTCAAAGTGGTTAAAGCATTCGCTCGTCACGCTGAAGACCCGGGTTCGATTCCCCACATGGGTACATGCCGTGTCCCCTGCCGGGAATATTGCTAAAAGAGGCGTAAAATTAAACTCTATCAAGCAATCTAAATTGTATCGTGCCTATTCCAGGAAATTACTTTTGCAATCAAGTATATTTCTATTTCTTTAGAATTCAGCAAATGTTTATCAGTATCGATGGCAAAATGCGGACAATTTATTGAATTGTTTCCGATGCGTATTTGTTCATGGGGTCATTAACATTGTGTGTAATAAATCTTCATCATTGTCTATGGACTGACATTTACATTGTCAGTGTAGAGGAAGCGGGGGCAGCCTAGTGGTTAAAACGTTCGCTCGTCTCGTCAAAGACCCGAGTTCATTTCCCCGCATGGGTACAACGTGTGTCCCCGCCGTGATATTACTGAAATATTGCTAGCAGCGGCGTAAAATCAAACTCACTCACTACATTGTCAGTGTATATTGTTGGTTCTGTTTGTCAATATATATGTTCTCCGATCAACTTTTCACAGTTTGTTACAGATTTCATGTGTTCTGAATACTATTAGATATTCTCCAAGAATACAGTTTTGAATTTACTCTATTAAATATTATCCAAGAATACAGTTTTGAATTTACTCCATTAAATATTATCCAAGAATACAGTTTTGAATTTACTCTATTAGATATTCTCCAAGAATACAGTTTTCAATTTACTGTATTAGATATTCTCCAAGAATACAGTTTTCAATTTACTCTATTAGATATACTCCAATCATACAGTTTTCAATTTACTCTTTCATAGTATTTTATTTCAAGATAGTTTTTGTGAGCTTATCGCACAAGATATATTGCAGGTCCTTTATCAACCACCTACGATGGGTTTAGTAGTTATGTTTCTGATTACTTTGTCGGCTTTATTATTATTATCATTATTATTATTATGAATTGAAAACAGTTTGAAACGTTAACAAACATTCTGCTTGAGTTTAGAATTGATGAAAATAAATGGTTATGTTTGGGTAACGTTCGATATGTAACTTAATCAAATGTTAAAGTAAATTTGTTTTATGAGAACACATTTCTTAATATACTACTGCACTGTTTACATATTACGAGTTATAAGTAACGAACATCTGTACAAATAAGATTCTAAATATGACCGTGTGATGTGTTTCTCGCTGGTCTAAGTCAATATGATTGGAAAGTCTAAGATGAGACAATATTTTGCTTGCGTGCCTCCTATATGAGCTTTCTAACGAAAGGGGCTCTTGAAACGTGACATGGGAGCTCTCAAGAGAAATAGACATTGAAATACGACAAAGTATTTCTCGAAATACGCTATGAAGGAGCTCCCAACGCATGGCGAATTACCAATCGGAATGTGACATATGAAACACGTGACGAAAGAGCTCTCGAAACACGTGACAAAAGTTCTTGAAATATCTGACAAATTAATTCCCGAAACATTCAATGAAGGAGCTCTTAACACTTGTCGAATTTGCAATCGGATCGTGACATATGAGCTCTCGAAACATGTGACGAAAATGCTCTAGGAACACCTGACAAACTATTACTCCATACAAGTGACGAAGAGGCTCTCGAAACACCTGACAAAGGAGTTCTCCATAATAGGGACGAAGGAACTATTGAAAAACCTGACAGAGGAGCACCCCATACATGTAATGAAGGAACTATTGAAACACCTGACAGAGGAGCACCCCATACATGTGATGAAGGAGCTGTTGAAACACCTGACAGAGGAGCACCCCATACATGTGATGAAGGAGCTATTGAAACACCCTGACAGAGGAAGGACCCACCTGAAGAGGAGCATGTGATGAAGGAGCTGTTGAAACACCTGACAGAGGAGCACCCCATACATGTGATGAAGGAGCTGTTGAAACACCTGACAGAGGAGCACCCCATACATGTGATGAAGGAGCTATTGAAACACCTGACAGAGGAGCACCCCATACATGTGATGAAGGAGCTATTGAAACACCTGACAGAGGAGCACCCCATACATGTGATGAAGGAGCTGTTGAAACACCTGACAGAGGAGCACCCCATACATGTGATGAAGGAGCTATTGAAACACCTGACAGAGGAGCACCCCATACATGTGATGAAGGAGCTGTTGAAACACCTGACAGAGGAGCACCCCATACATGTGATGAAGGAGCTATTGAAACACCTGACAGAGGAGCACCCCATACATGTGATGAAGGAGCCCTGTTGAAACACCTGACAGAGGAGCACCCCCATACATGTGATGAAGGAGCTGTTGAAACACCTGACAGAGGAGCACCCCATACATGTGATGAAGGAGCTATTGAAACACCTGACAGAGGAGCACCCCATACATGTGATGAAGGAGCTATTGAAACACCTGACAGAGGAACACCCAAACATGTGATGAAGGAGCTATTGAA